>NW_028292576.1:4817667-5117667 GCF_029948245.1 Actinia tenebrosa
GGGCGTCTATTCTTATGCAAAAACAATCCATTGTTTCATCCCTCAGAACAATTCCTCTGGGGACTCAGTGCAAGGGGTCTATAATGTATTTTTCTTAGAAATACAGTATACGAAACGTTTTCAAAGCCTCCACGCTATTTGTCAGTGCAACAATTCATGGACATATTCAAAGTGTTGTATTTAACAAATTAAAAAGCCTTACCGTACTTCGTTCAGTAATAAAGCACACAGGAATTGGCGTAAGCACGAAAGAAGTGAATGCTTACGGCGCTTCCTAAGCGCGCAAGGTTCTACTACATCCTATAGCTTTTTTTGTAAATAATTCCAATTCGAAATAAAATTAGTAACTATATAATAAAACGAATAAAACAGCCTTACCGTGCTCCGTTCGTTAATAAAGCACATAGGAAGCGCCGTAAGCACTCCTTACACCTCTTTCGTGCTTACATCGCTTCCTGCGTGCTTTATTACTGAGCTGAGACGAAAAAGCGGTTTTATTTGATAAATAAACATGGTGGGATATTGTATATTTATCACAAGCCTGTTTTATCACAAAAGTTACAGCACCTGATCAGGAACGGATTTATAGTTCCTAATTATTTGAAAGAACGTTTTCACGTGATTCCTATTTTATTGTGCTTATTTTTGTCCCGTGGGTATTTAGATTTTATATATAGTTCATCTCTCATTCTAGTTTTCTTTTGGTTTGATAATGACCTACTCTTTTGTATTTATCACTTTGCTTGTAAAAATCTTCTCTATTATTATGTTGACAATATCTGATATATTTTGTTTTGTGATTTCGCGTAAGTCGCCAATATGTAAAAAGTATGTTTTTATAGACTTTACTTAATTACAGAAGGAAACTCTCTGCTTTCATAAGCCTGATCGTTTCAGGAGGTCCCCTTGCCATTTGTAAATTTCGTATAAAATCTATACTATAAAATATACTGGTAAATATACAAATAAATATGGCGAAATGAAAAGAAAAAAAAGAGAGATTCAACGTCCAAACGTCACATATATATTTTTTACTAGCTGCAATTCATTTTAAGTGTCGCATTTTTTAAATAAACAAATTAATTATCTAGCTCGTATTGGTGGAGTAGATTAGATTTACAGGTCCCCTGGTGCCTAAGGCAATATTGAACACACTTTTAACAATAACGAGTCTGTCTTTTTGTCGAGGGTCGAGGGTCGAGGGTACCACGTCGAGGGTCGAGGGTACCAAGTCGAGGGTCCAGTTTTACGTCGAGGGTACCAAGTACCAAGTACAGGGTAGACCGAATTACAATGTCTAATATGGAGGAGAATTTCTAACTATTGAAAATATAATTGAAAACCATTCGCGGCAAAGTTGCATTTGAGCCTCAAAGGTCATTTCCGGTTTTATACTTAGGCTCTGTCTGACAAACACGACCGATTTTGTAACGCCATGCTTGACACGTATTCAATACTATATATACTATTTCTTTGGAGCTCCGCTTTTAGGCAGTGCCTAAATCTATATTAAGTTTATATTTCCATTATCCTTGAAGAAGAAAAAAAAGAATTAAAAATAAAAACCAAACGAATATTTTGTATAATTGGTAACTACGTGAAAAATATTTCAATTTCATTACGTGGTCAACGAACAAATCTAATTGGAAACTTTTAAGTTTAAAAGACTGAACTTAGGAAATTAGGTTTGAACTTGGGAGCGAATTTCCCAACTGAGTTCCGAAGTTCGCTCGCTAGCTTGTTAGCTAGAAATTATATAACTTGAGATTAAATTAGCTTAACAACCAAAAACAACGGGACTTCGATTGAAGTTTGACTCAGGCGATTGTATTCAAAGTGCATGAGTTGCGATTGTTAGATATTGTTCAAAATAACGTTCTTTTGACTCTGTCACATATATATGTTTTTATGCTTTATTTTGTAATAATCGAGGTTAAAATCAACATGGAAGGGCCAATCTTCGGTTAGGAGGGAAAGACCACCGTGCATGGCAGCAATTTTATACATTTATAGCGAAGGGCTTTTTCAGGAAGAACTGATAATTCACCGGTTCCTTTTGGTAAGGAGCTGGTCGATGACAGAATAACAAGTAGACGACTACAATATCTAACAATCGCAACTCATGCACTTTGAATACAGTCGCCTGAGTCAAACTTCAATCGAAGTCCCGTTGTTTTTGGTTGTTAAGCTAATTTAATCTCAAGTTATATAATTTCTAGCTAACAAGCTAGCGAGCGAACTTCGGAACTCAGTTGGGAAATTCGCTCCCAAGTTCAAACCTAATTTCCTAAGTTTAGTCTTTTAAACTTAAAAGTTTCCAATTAGATTTGTTCGTTGACCACGTAATGAAATTGAAATATTTTTCACGTAGTTACCAATTATACAAAATATTCGTTTGGTTTTTATTTTTAATTCTTTTTTTTTTTTTTCCTTCAAGGATAATGGAAATATAAACTTAATATAGATTTAGGCACTGCCTAAAAGCGGAGCTCCAAAGAAATAGTATATATAGTATTGAATACGTGTCAAGCATGGCGTTACAAAATCGGTCGTGTTTGTCAGACAGAGCCTAAGTATAAAACCGGAAATGACCTTTGAGGCTCAAATGCAACTTTGCCGCGAATGGTTTTCAATTATATTTTCAATAGTTAGAAATTCTCCTCCATATTAGACATTGTAATTCGGTCTACCCTGTACTTGGTACTTGGTACCCTCGACGTAAAACTGGACTCTCGACTTGGTACCCTCGACCCTCGACGTGGTACCCTCGACCCTCGACCCTCGACAAAAAGACAGACGCAACAACAACTATGAACAAATGAAGTATGGGTGCTCAATTAAAACAAGACCCCTAAAGCGATGATACGCTTTATTATCATTTTGTTATCATGTCTCACAAGAAATTCATACTGATGATCACTATCTATAAGTTGCTCCCAGCATCTGTTATTTCTTCAACATGAATAAAACAGAAACCACTGAAGATTTGTTTCTCAGGGTCTAAGAAAATTATAAATTGTATTTTAATGTTTGTTAGGCGTGTTTGAGTCGTGAAGGGCAGTCGTATTTCATTAACATTTGAAATAAATTAAGCACAAGTTACGGGAACTGTTGGTTTATCGATGACGGAGATCTTAAAGTGGTTTTCAAATGAAAAGAACATCAATTGACCTCAAGACGGGCGTTGCTAAACCCCGAAACACCGAAACACCGAAACAGTACCAAAACGAAACACCAGTGTGCAAATACTTTTTTAATATAATAGTTAAAAGTAGTAGATCAGTGAATCTTTTGATTTTGAGAGCAACTGACATCATTTAAGACCAGTTTACAATGTTTTAAGAATCGTATTTCTGGAAAGTTTTATGTCATCCCTCTGTACTGTCATAATCCGATAATTGGGATTAAAACGTGACTGAGACCTAAATAGAGCAACGTGACAGAGTGACCGTGACCTATTCCATAGATTAATTACTTTAAAAAAACGAAACTGATGAGGGTCCTCGCTAGTCTGTAAGAAAAATGAGCAGTTAATTTTGTTCTTGGGCTAACACAACATCATCAGATGGACCCAAGAAACATGTAAATAAGTTCTTACACGCCGAACATTGCAGAACTGAAGCACAATTGAATTTAAAAGTATCGTTTTACATGATTCGTCCAAAGGAAACGTCCTGTGATTCGAGCGCGGTAAAAAGCTTAAATCACTGTTCAATATTTATGATTCAAACTACACAAACCTGCTAAATTTATGTATAAATCGAAAAAAAAAACTTATAGAAAAATAATTTATATTTTCCATGGTATTTTAGTTTGTCGTGATATTTTTTTGTCAAGCTTTGTTAAAAGCAGGATAATTCCCTCCTCGTGTTTTCGTCTTTGGATTGATCGAGCGACCGCCAACAGAGTAACTTTTGCATCATATCCATCACCACCAGCAATATAAAGCCAGGCTCCCGTGTGTCCGCCCGCAATGTGTGCAGAGTGATGACATAAAACTTTCCAGAAATACGATTCTTAAAACATCGTAAACTGGTCTTAAATGATGTCAGTTGCTCTCAAAATCAAAAGATTCAATGATCTACTACTTTTAACTATTATATTAAAAAGTATTTGCACACTGGTGTTTCGTTTTGGTACTGTTTCGGTGTTTCGGTGTTTCGGTGTTTCGGGGTTTAGCAGCACCCTCTCAAGACAGAGGTTGATGACAGTTTCACAGTAAAATAATCCCCCATGACATCGATATCACGGATGGCAAGAATGAATGAGCAAAGAGGCACATCTAGAAGCTCAGTATCTCAAAACATGATTTTAAATTTCACTACGACTGAAACGACACTATTCGGCAGCAAAACAAGCGAAGTGGATAGCTGGGTTTTGGTTTTTGACTTTCTATTTCACGTTGCCATTGGAGTAATTGGAACATTCGGGAACATACTTGTATTCAAAGTCATCCTCAGCCAACGGAAAAGAAAAGTTAGCGAATATCTGATTTTGAATCTCTGTGTTACTGATCTTGGAGCTTGTGTGGTAAGCGTTCCGCTGGATTTAGTAGAACTAGCTTTGAGGAGGTTTCCTTTTGGCAAGTTTATGTGCAGCGTTGCATATCCTTTTCAGACTGTTCTTATGGCGGTATCTGTTATGACGTTATTGGAAATGAGTTACGAGAGGTATCGTTTGATTGTAACACCTTTTAAACGACGAATAAACTCAAAGATAGCTATTTGTACGATTATTGTAACTTGGGGTATATCTAGTCTTCTGATTTTACCATATATGATGGTTCTACGCCTTGAAAATAACCAATGCATTGAGAAATGGCCCTTGGAATTCTACCGTAAAGTATATACAGTATCTGTATTCCTTGTCCTATATATTATCCCTCTTCTAATAATTACCATTTCTTACACACTTGTAATACGGAACTTGAACCAAGACTCAAGAAAACAAATTATGGAGTGTTTTGAATCGACATGTAATAGAAGTGCACATATGCGGAGTGTGATGATCTCCAGAGTACAACGCAACATGAAAGTTGTCAAGATCTTTATGTCTGCCGGAGTTGTCTTTGCGGTCTGTATGCTACCCACACATCTCTGTTGGCTGTGGCATGATTTTGGTTCGGGTTACACCAACAAACATTTCACAAAGCTTGTAACATTTAGTAACGTACTTATGTACTTAAACAGTGCAATCGATCCATTTATTTTTGGATCGTTGAAGGTGAGGCAGTTGTGTTTGGATATCACTTGCTGTCGTGTTTGTAGAGAAAAGCGGCACCGGGGAAATTTGTTTAGGCTGCGTACCACAACCAAGCAAAACCTGTTGCATACGACAGAACAAGAGGTTATACATGATCGTGTGACGAGCTTGTGAAGAATGTCGAAGTAACCTTTGATTCCCGCATGATGAAATAATTTTCTGTATCCTAACAAATCTGTGATAGCTAATTTTGAGCTCAATAAAGTCATGATAAAACGTGTTTCCAACGAATGATGCATTTAGCAACGGCTGAATGACAGGCAAAAGTAAAGCGAAGTATTGTCTACAAAAATGGCTATTTTGGATTAAATTCATCAGTAGTTTAATGTTGCATTTTGGTTGAGCATGTGATATCTAAAAGACTCGTTTCATAATCAATTTACCGCGATAACTCGAGCAGCTATTCACTGGCTAAAGAAAGTTTCAAAAAATCTAAAACACTTCTAAAACACTGTAAAAATAGTATCCAGAAAAACAGAAGAAAGGACTAAGAAATGGGAAGCAAGGCTCCTTGGGTACTATATCTTTTTCATCCGGTGAAATTTCAAACAGCAGGTGGTATGAAGAAAAAAAAAACGGATTATCTCTAAGTTTGAGGCTATAAAACAATGTCTTTAATTCTAAAGTCGTTTTGTTTTTATGATGTTGTTTGGAAGCAAAGTTTTTTTATGGCCTATATCTAAAACAAAGGTAAACAGAAAGACAAGAAAGAAAGACAGATAGAAAGTAGAGAAGAGCGAGGAAAGGAAAGAAAAGAAAAGGAATGAAAGGAAACTCCTGCACATGAGCTAATATAAATACTCTGGCGTTTCTAAATAGGCAAGGATTTTAAACAAGGCTTGTACCCTTGATAAATATGTATTCCGTTAATTATTAGGTGTCAGATAAAAGACATAAAAATGTATGTAAATTTCTCATTTTTCATCTAAAGTTTTCTCGACCGATATAAGAAAGATCTCTTCAATGGATGTGAAAAATATTTTTTGTGTATTTGCAAGGCTTTTTTAATTGACCGGGAACTGGAATTCTGTGGTGTGTACAAGCACGTACTTATGGACGGACGGAGGGACGGAATGAAGTGACGTATTCAAGTCATGAAAAATCAACGTGGATGGGTTACCAATTTTTATTTAGTATGGTGCTCCGGTATAACATGTAACGACGACGAAATTAAGTTAGTGTATAGATTATATACTTAATTAGTAAAAGCTCTTAGTCAACTGCTCCAGACAGTTTTAAAGCAAGAAAGCACAGCTCAGCCTTTTAGATGAAGATTGCTAAACTGTTAATGCTGAAAATTAAGAAAAAAAGTAGACCTTTCAAAGAAAAAGAAATAGAATCCTCATTTTCTTGAATTAAGAAAAGTCGCTTATAAAAAATAATCATTACATATTTAACAAGTTTTGACACGGGAAAACGTGTCAAACGGCTGGGCACATTGGATACTTTGAATAGAGTAGAAGATTATTTGGGATTTAGTCATTGTAAGACATAAGAAAGTCCGTGGATTCGGTTTGAATCTTTTTTTACGGTCAAATTGAACCAGCAAAAACGAGTCTTGGTCGCAAACCCCAAAGCAAGCCTCCGTCTCTCTGAGAACCAGTGGTATGGTGGCTCCATCGGCTCAAAAACACCACACAAAACATTATTGAACAGAAGATTCTCCATCTACAGAAAAAGTTTGGTCTCGAAAATTTACCTCAGAATACCCAGCGAGCAGAGTCTCCTTTACCTTCCCCCGAGTGAGAGAAAGGAAAGAAGACTCTTTCCTTTCTCTCACTCGGGGGAAGGTAAAGGAGACTTTGTTCGCAGGGTAACCTCAGAATGGAAATATTACGAAAAACGTATCTCTTTCCCTACACTTCTAAGTAAATTTGCACCCAAAACAATATGGCGTCGGAAACCGTGAAAGGAACTATAAATAAACTAATACAAAACTCGTGTGAGTACTCTTTTATGTAAATTATGACGCAGTAAATTCCTCGTCCACCCACTCGCTGAAGGTTTCGGCATGAAAATCCCTTTTTCATAAAAATATTCAACTAGAAATAGATACGTAAAACAAACACTCGATCGATCGATAAAGGTCAATAAAATACACAAACTGGACGACAAACTCGATGGAGATTCAATGTTTTGGCTGGTTTCAGGTGGTTTCAAGATGGTTTCAGGTCGTTTCAGGTGGTTTTAGGTCGTTCCTTGTTTTAGTAAATACCAATAGTACTATTTTAGATCAATGACGCAGTAGAAATTCCTGGCCTGCCCCCATTCAAGCTTACAGCATGAAATACGTTTTTCTCATAAAAATATTCGACTAGAAATAAGTATGTTTTGCTAATCAAACCTAATATCATTTTTCTTGCTAATAAAATAATCTAAAACTCGAGCGAGTACTATTTTACATCAATGACGCGGTAGAAATTCCTGGCCTGTCCATTTACAATCTTTTGTTTACGTAACCAATTCGAGTTGTATCAAAAAACAAAAATCGCACTTAAAGTTTCTAATTTAGCTCCAGTTTCTAATTATCTGCTTAGAACTACCAAATTAAGTTTAAAGTAAGTTGGATTAAGGCACTCTTACCACGAAAACCACATATGTTCAACCTCTTTCACCTCCTCCGTGTCCCGATCTTACAGATCTCAACATGCATTTTCACCTCGTGTTTCACCAATGTCAATCATGACGAGGTCCACCAATGGCATTCGTAACACTAAATTCCGATCATACCTAACTCACCAAAAGCAAATGTACTGTGCCCATAGGCCCAGCAAAAAAAAAAAAAAAAAAAAAGATCCAAGTCTAGAGGAAACGAAGAAGAGGAAGAAAAAAGCACTCCTAATACCGTGGGAATCGAACCAGCGTCCACCATCTTTAATTAGATAATTAGTTCCAAATATACAGAAGAAGAAAAGAACAGTGCCTTCATGCCATACCCCAAGACATCCGCTGGGTCGTCGGATGGACTTCGGACATGACGGCAATTAAGTCCCTCTGCCCTTGGTTGTACGGATTACGCAGGATAGTGT
This sequence comes from Actinia tenebrosa, assembly GCF_029948245.1. NCBI lineage: Eukaryota > Metazoa > Cnidaria > Anthozoa > Actiniaria > Actiniidae > Actinia > Actinia tenebrosa. Next base: position 4,825,959 of record NW_028292576.1, read on the forward strand.
TCTAGCCGAAGCATCCGGGGAGAGACTAGCCGGCCCCCAGACCATATCTACAGCTAATCCCTTGCACTCTGCCACGCACTGGCACATCGATTTGAAGTGGAAAATAATCTAGTCTATCTGGTGTATTGTTTTTATGGCTATTGTTGTGTTAATTTTCTGAAATCGTGGCCCAGTTGAAAGAACTTGGGCTTCCAAGACACTAAGTCAAGCAAGTTTGAGTGAGATTAGTGCTTGGATGGGTGACCTGAAATTTATTACCCAACACTGTTTTTGAAATTCTTTTTATTTTTATTTTCTTTTAACTAACTTACTAACTTATTTTCATTTTCTTTGAAATAATTTACTAACAAATCACTTATGATTGTAAGCTGCACGGCTGCTAATAGCGCCTAAATACGCAGCCCGTAAAGTCCTCCACTGGTCATGATTGTGAAGCGCATTGAGACCATGTAAAATGGCTATTTGAACCAATCAGCACCGTGCAAAAAACGGCTGTTCCCTGGGCCTCATCGGGGGAGGAACGAGAACGAGGAGCTCTGGGTACGAGAATGTTTAATGGCGGACCTTTAAATTAGTTTATGATTAATACATAAGTAATACATAAAAAAATATACAAACATCTAAGTAAATAATGCATTGAAAAAAACAATCCGTCGGTATTTTTATTTCTGATTAATATTAATTCGACAATTGATAACAAAGCATTTATATTCGCGTCATATTACGTACAAACACACAGCAGTTCAATGTGTAATATTAAAACAAGATTAATATATTTTGTATGGGAGGATCAAAGAGTTTTAGTAGGGGAGGGGGGGGGGATGGGCAAGAGATTTAGAAGATGCCCTGTTAAAGCAATAGGACGTTTGCACGATGGCGTTATTGACTTCTACTACCACACCCCCTCGCACACTTTTTTTTTCCAGTTAATTAGCACCAACTGTCTTACAATTCTCATGAGGGAATACAAATTTAAATAAGAAAGAAATTTTGCCAAGCATTATGGTAATGCGAGTCAAATGACGCCATCAGGCAAACGTCCTATTAACACTATTTAATGTTAATTAACACATCAGTATAGTTCCAAGCTAGAAAGGCGGGGGTGGGGGGGTTTAATGGCCACCTTGTTACCACTTCCTGACTGATTCAACTGTCATTAGTAGCAAGTCACTCCAGTGAGACAAACGATTGCATGTGTAGATTATAATAATTGCTAAAGTTGGTTTTCGAAGCGAAATGATAAAAAATATCGCGATACAAGCGATAGACAATCGCCTGTTTTAAACGGGCATCAAATTGGTTTTCAATCTCGAAGCTTAAGCACATCATGGCTTTATACAGCTGTTTCAAAAAGAGATTGATCAGTGATGGCACTACTAACAGGAATTGTGGGGTATAAGAATTTCTTCACAGTCATTCCTAAATGCCTAAATAATGTCTGCACCTTTCAGCGAAACCTTATATGGCGAGTATTAGTTGACGCGGATGTTATTCGATTCATGTGTCCGTAAAAGTGTGACAACAGTTCTGTTTGGTGGTGCAATCACCGATCGCCAATCTCCGTTCGCCCCTTCATCCTGTATATGATTATGCTAAGCGTACTATTATATGTTTGCAAAGCTTGGACCATAGCAGACAAAATCCTATAACTTCTGGATTCATTTTAAACCAACTGTTTTCCACCAAGAGTCTGGAGGAAGTAAGGGTTGAAGTATTGGATAGGAAGGCGTTTATGAGCACGAGCTAATAAGAGAGACTATAAGAATGAGTCTCTTGCATACAGTCCATCTTGGCGTTCATATTATGCAAAAATCAAAGCACAGACTAAAACTAATGAAAATGCATTTCAGCGAGTTAATTCAAGTTTATCATTATTCCTTTGTTCGTTATTCGATGATTTTCTTTGTTTTACTTTAGATACAGACGGTATTACTTCGCTTGTTACATCGATTCGACTCACACAAGGCAAGGAACACGGACACCACTTCAGTACATTTCTCATTGCGCGAATAAACAAGGGCATGCGCAGGGCGTACAGAAACTGGTTGGCGGAGCAGTTGAACAGAGCTGATAAGAATTGGAAATCTCTTAACCAATGAATGGTCTCACAGTCACACGTGACACAAAAATTAATGACGTAAGCCATGATGCATGATGGGACATTAAAGAATATAAAGACGACAAGAATATATAGGAAAGCTCTGGTTGCCTTCTTTTCGTATTTTAACATTTTTACTTGTGAACGACTGCGGACTGAGCTAGCGCCTTTGTCGATGTGTGAATGAAGACTTTGGTAGATTTTCACATATGAAAAAGTGATAATTCCAAGCGTTGTCATGGTAGCAACGTTAGAAAATATCAAGACGAACTTGTAAAACCCGGTCGCGAAATATATCATAGAGATACTAAAGGACAGCAACCAGATGGCTATCGACACGTACACATCCTTATGGATAGCAATTTTGCGCCGGTATCTAGATGTCACTGTCAGATAACGGTCGATTGCCAGAGCAGCAATACTAAGTAAAGATGCCAGGCATGAAATGAAATAGGTCACGTGAACAATCCACAGAAACCTCGTAACTGGGTCACCGTGAGCCTCGCTTGCATGATACCATACAAAGATCGGTTCTGTCACGAGTCCTGAAATGAGGTCGGAGAAAGCTAGATTCAGAACGAAAAAGTTGAACGACGATCTTAGGTCTTTGATGGGATTCTTGAGTACTGAAATACAGATCAGTAAGTTGCCTGGAATCGTTATGACGGAGAGGAGAGACGCGATGACTGCTGTTGAAAGTGATAAGTTTCTTGGCGCCCAAACACCGTCACAGATACCATCTCTTCCGAATGGCATTGTGGTAGGATGAATAATCTAATAGAAGTGAAAAATGCTTTAATTAAAAGTTGTTCATAAAAGAAAAAGATTCTAAAACTAATCAACTCTCCACATATAAAGAGAAAAACCACATTCATGAACTTATTAATTTCACAAATTTATTTTGCTTTCGTCTTCCCTCCTGCGTCCATCGGCGGTCTGCGGTATACCCACTTCCTCCTACTCGCTGCGAGCCCCGCAGACCACCATGTATTGCAGTCTACTGACATTCCTCTACCCCTCCCCCACCCAAACACTAACCACCGCACAGTTTACTAATCCTATTCAAACATGATCCTCTTTAACAAATACACGTCGGATGAAAGTGTAGAAAGATGAAGGTTACTTTAAAGCACAGTCAATAAACATATCTCTTTTGGGAATAATATGACCATCGTTATTGAAATTATAGATATGTTTCCGCTTCGTTTATTAAAATCAAGTTCTACCTTGGAAATCGGCTTACTTCAGGCTTACATTATTATTTTACACGTAATTAGGATACATTATTAGCATAGGTAGATAGACAGGTAGGTAGATATTAGTATAGGTAGATGGCATATATAGTTATATATTATTATATATTATTACATAAACAAATATATAGTTTTATATTCTTTATTTGTATTTATTGCTTAAATTTTAGCACGGCACGCCTGAAAAGCAGTGTAACTTAGTCGTTAACCGTGAGTAAATAAAGTTCATTCGTTCATTCATTCATTCATTCACTTATTTTTGCTTTACAAGAGCGTCACGAAGGGGGACGGGGGAAGGGGGGGAGGGGGGGGAATGGTGTGGGGGTCCTAGGTGCCCGTGACCCTCGTTTCGTGGAAATGAAGTGATAAATACAACAACGATATGGCTTTAGCCTAATTTTAATCTTTTTCGTGTACCGAACTTTCGCTACCCTCTTCTTTTCGAAGCAAATCTAATAGTAAGTATTTACTGTGATTCCTGTCAGTGTGTTGAAGCATAAAAAGGCTGCGAAGCCTTTTCCACGTCCATTTTCCGCGTTTTGGAGGGAAAAGATCTGAAATGGCGGCTTTTTGAAACTGTGAACCCCCTTGGAAGAACCTAGGTATTTCAGTGCCTTAGCTGAGGAGGTGACAAACTGCACCAAATTCAAGTACTGTAAATAGACTCTTCGAAATGGAATAAAATTATGCCCAAATCCCATATCCTCTCTTTTCAAGCCAATAAACCTAACTTACTACCATTCTTCAACTTCTTGAGAAGCTTGTCGAAAGATGAAGTGAAGACTATTAACGATGAAAGAAAAGTGGAGACATCTGGCATCAGTTAAAGGCTGAGTAATCAATCTCAGCTTCTTTCAAGCATATATTAGGATTTAGGAACATTGAAAGTAATTTTTTTGACTCTTGATTTTTGACTCTTCACTAACATGAAGTGACATTTCTTGTTATCTTGAAGAGAGAAACACGAAATACTAAGACATTAATCATAACGATTAGAATTTTCTCAAATCTGATTGGTTGACAGACTGTCGTATTTTATCATTATGGATAGAACAGAATCACATTACTTTAACGTAAGACGCGCCTAGTCATCGAGCGGTATGAGATTTTTCATTAACTTTTCTTGCTTTTTCATTAAAATCTCTCTCATTGATTTTGATCATTTTTCTGGTCAGCATTGTTTATCTATGGTTTGTTTATAGACCGAATTGGACTCCATTCTGTCCTATTACTAATATTAATAGCGACCGGCAGAAGACTGCGCGGGGGATCAGATGCCCTTTACACCCTGTTTCTCATATTATTTCAACTTGACAATAACTTTAAAAGGAAATTTTTTTCAATAATGAGCAATAATGGCAAAAAGCGCCAAAAACTAGACTTTCGTATGAGTTTTGATCCCAATTTTCGCTTTAGGTTAACACTCACGACCTTTTTTAAACAGTTAGAAACTGATGTACTATGATAAAATGCTTGTTTGAAGCGGTATTTTCAATTGTACAAAGATGTTTCGTTGCATTTGTGTTAGAATGTAGCTTTGTCAGGCTTTTTTATAGAAAATGTATGGGAAATAAACAAATGAAGGCCTAAACCTCATTTTCGAATAAAATTTTTGCTTTGGGTTAACACTTTGATTCCACTTTCATCGATCATCTCCACTTCCAAACAAGTTAAACTTTCTGAATAACAAGATTTTAGCCTTTCTTCAAGAAAATAGTTTTTTTTGCGCTCACTGCTTGAATACGAAAAGAATTCTCTCTTAAACCTTTTTATTCTTAATAGAATAGATCTCATATTAATCTACAGTACCTATTAGCTTTGAAGAAGACTGATGCCAAATAACAATTGGCGTAAGCTAGCTTTTAATATTTCCTGAGTAAATGTAACATAAAATATTTAAAACATTTTGTAATTAGAGTTCTCAAAAAAGTGTTCTTAGCTTTAAAGTAGTTTTATAGATCCGGGATGTTTTATTGTGATCGAATAAAAGGAAAAGATTAATGAAATCGATAAGTCATATAATTATTAGAAATATATTGAAAAATATATTATAGATAACAAGACAAAAAATAATCTGCGTATGGTATGCCAATACTTATTAGAGTGACATATGAGTGAACACCAAAAAATATATTTATTAATTAGATAGTACGTCTGCATGTACATACAGTTGATCGAGAGAAAAAATATACCGCCAGGGGAAAAGATTCCGATCCAACTCTACTTCAGTGTGAACTTTCCTTAGTGGAGACCTTGCGAGTGTATCGAAAAGTGTAATATTTTTCTCGATATTTTGTGAAGTCTCTTCATGCATGTGTTATGCCTATGTTAAGCCACCTGTTCAAGGACTGGGACTGGGTCAGGAGTAATTGCTGAGGCAAATGTTCCATAATTATTGACATTGGTCATCGCCTTCCACTTTAAGATGCGAAAAGTCTAATCGAAACAAATGAAATCCTTCCAAAGAAAGGAAAATAATCGCATCGTTTAAGGATAAAGGGCTGGAGGTCCGGGCCCAGTTGTACGAAGCCTGGATAGCGCTATCCAGGGGACAAATTCTTATCCATTGGATAAGTTGATGCTGTTATCCAATAAATTTATCCATTGGACACGATTTATCCGTTGAATAGCGCTATCCAGGCTTCGTGCAACCGGAACCAGTTATGTAAAAATAAATTTAAAAAGGAAAGAGAAAAACAAAGAGAAAAACAAAACAAACCAATGTGCCATAGACACAGACTATGACAAAATTGGGTTGACAACAATAAGTTCTTTAGTAAAACTGTGGCTTTCAAATACAGACACTTCAATGTAATGAATTATTCGATACTTTTCTAAAGAACAACCCGGAATATCATATTAAATTTCTCTGCTAACTCAATAGAAATTCGCACGTTTTTCTACTTTTGAAAAACAAAAAATAAAAAAGATTTATCTGTTTAATAAAAGTATGCATCGTTTTCTATTAGAGTTTGAAAGTTAATGTAAATACCAAGTGAATACCAGTATTTAGAAAGCGAAATTAAGATCTGTAAAGATGGAAGTAATGATTATTGGAACTTACCTTTAGTGTTTTCAAAGCTTCCTTCGGTCGTTTTAACAACGCATGCGTCACTTATTTATCGTTCATTATTATTAGTTTTATAAGTTTTACATTGAGTATTGTGCGTGCAAAAGTTTGAATGAGTAGCTATTGATCATTGTTTGTCACGCGTATCTCGTGTTTGGATCACTGATGCTTCGTCGGTCAGCGGTAGATGCACTAACGAACGGAAAGCCCTCGTAAAACTCTTCATTCTCCAAGCATAAAGAAACTGGTTGCCCGAACAGTTGACCAATGCGCACAAGAGAAGGAGGTCACGTGACCAGTGGATGAAAATACAACTGCAGCTTGAGCAAAAGTTGACGACAAAGATGAACACAAATGCGGGTAAGTTGCATATCGTGTAGAAGATAAGAATAGCTGTAAATATTCTAGTCACTCGCCGCTCTCTCTCGGCACGTTTTAGTTCTATTTGTGAAGTCTTTTCGTTAGCAGATCCCATGGGCTGAACAGTTAAGACTCTGGCTGTCGTGCTCCTTATGCTGCAATGGATACGTATGAAAGCTATCACCATAGCAACGAATGTGACAATGATCATTAAGATTGCAAAGATGAAAGCGAATTTGAAATAACCAATTTGGAAGTAGATACAAGGAAATGTAAAAGAGAAGATCCAGATCGCGACGGACATGTTAACGGCTCGTTTTCTTGGAAGTTTTCTGTGGTAGTTGGCGTTCACAGCAATCGAACGTTCCATGGATAACATGGCGATACTTAGGAGCGAGGCTGTACATCCGATAAAGAACGACATGTGAGGTAATGCGTACCACGTGATCACGGTATAACCGAAGGCTTCCCTAAGACATAAGCAGTAAGAATATAAACAATGCCGTGGAAGTCAGTTTGGTAGATTGGGTAGTTAGGTCCTTGTCATGATTCATCGTCAATCATTGTGAGCTTACCCACAAGCTTTACACAATTACACAAAAAAAATACAAAAATTTTGTAACTCGAATAACAAAGAGTAATTTTCATCTAGGCCCTTTCTAGATTGAATTAGAATTTAGGAGTTGATTTTTGCGGAGAAGGAAAACCGGAGAACCTGGAGAAAAACCCTCGAAGCAAAGGAGACAACCAACAAACAACTCTACTTACATACGACAAGAGCAGCAGGTAGGGGGACTCGCGATCGATGCCAAAGATATACGGGTTTAACTCGCGGATTTACGAAGACGGGTACAGCAGATTTACGGGTATTTTGGTATCGTAAACGGAGGTTAAAATATTCCTTAGATATACATGACCACCATCAACGACATTCAAAACAAAACTGTGCGCAGGCTCGGAAATCAGGTGATGGATAACTCAGACGCTGACTTTGTCTTCGCTACATTTATGGAGGGAAAGACAGACAAAACTATTAGAAGAGTGTATGGATTGTCAGTGCCTCGACAACCATGTTTCGACTACCTTTTTTTCGTGTCCCAAAAGATGTGCAACCGCGTCTAGAAGAGTGTATGGATCGTCACTGCCTTTTTTTGTGTCCCAAAAGATGTAGATTCGTGTTCCAAAAGATGTGCAGCCGTGTCCCAAAAGAGTGTATGCGTGTCCCAAAAGAGTGTATGCGTTTCCCGAAAGATGGGAGAGGAACGATTCGTTCCCCTATCGACGCCGCGGTAGCTGCAACAAAGTCGCCACGTGGCCTGGTATGCGAACTTCCCGTATTGTCTTTTGCGCTCGGTAGAGACCTTCCAAGATTTCCAAAAGTATTTGTATTGTCCGTTGCTTTCCCAGCATGTATGCAGCTATACCCGTGGCTATGTACAAATACATGCTATATCTGTGGACAAACAGGTATCTACCATATGGATCCATAGTGTTTGTCCATGGAATACCCTATGAATCCATAGGGTATGTTTCATGTCCACAGATATATATGGCCACACCCAAGATACTATCCGAAGAGGAAATTGCAGACCTTTTGGAAGACCGAAAGAATGGTATGGGGCTGCAGAAGGTAGCCCGCAAATACGGGATAGGAATACCCAAAATACGTAGAATAGAAAAGGAAAATGGTGTAGAGGTAGCAATACCCGAGAAGCCGCCTACTACGGATCTGCAGAAACATTTCTTGGAGGTGCAGGATTCTTTTGCTATTGTCCTCGACGACCTACAGAAAACGAAAGAAGAATTGCTAGGCGATCTAGGGAAACTTCGCCAAGAGTTGCAAGCCGCTATGGATGCGGTGGGCTGCGACGAATACAACAGCGAGGTGGAAGAAATAGAGAAGGAAGTGGACGAAGTATCCACAAAGATAGACTGGCAGATAGCTGGGAATGTGCTGTTCGCCGTTTTGGGTATTGGAGCGCTTGTTTGGGCCGCCAGACAAGAACCCAAAGCCGTGTACAAATATATTCCAGAGCCACCAAAAAAACCAAGCTCTCGAATTCCGGAGATGGAGTAGTGCAAAGAGTTCCAAAATACATTCCTATCTTTGCAAAGAGTCCAAAAAAAGGTTTTCGTATTTCTTGTTGCTTGTTAGCAATCCCACAACAAAACAACACGAAATACGAAGACCTACTTTGGAAGGCCGCTGTGGTCCAAAAAGATCTATGCAATGTCCTAGGTGGACACATGCACCAGTCTATCTTTCCTTTTGTTGGCAGTGGTCTTTTCCCTGCCTATTTTGCAGTACAAAGGCGGCGAAATATGCGCCCAGTCTATTTTTTGCGCCTGCAGGAAGTGTCCCCAAACGGGCGTGGTTGCATGTTCCGCCGTGCAGCCCTCCAATACGCACTCGGAGCATCGGCTGGATAGGAACAGGATGGTTCTTTCTTTGCCCCTGTAGGTGGTTTTTGCGTATTTCCAGCATTGGTATTCGCTCGGCTGCATGCGTAGCGCCTGCACGCATTCTTTGTTTGGCGGCGCTGGAACTTCCAGTAGTCTGGATGAATTTTTGGGTATTGCATAGTCTATCTTTGCCGCCAATTCGTGGTAGGTGTCCAAGCCGGGGCCTTCCGGTACGAATATCGTGGCTGCGTTGTTCTGCCACTCCAACAATATTTCCTCCCCCGGCACCGCTGTATGCACGTAGCCGCTTTCGAACTTTCCTGCCGCGAATGCATCCAACATTGCAGCCGTAGCCCAAGCCACCGACGCAAAAGATAAAAGAGACACCATAGAAATGCAAAGGGAGGAGATCGATCGGCTGAAAGAGCGCGTGCAGGAATTGTACGATGAAATGTGCGGTCTGAAGCGTGCGGAAAGGTTTGGTGCGCTTTTGACGATGGCCGGTTGGGCGAAGGAAAGCGTGCAGGACTTTATTAAGTATCCCTTATAAGGGTTAATAAATTCTTATTATATAATGAAGTGTAGGGATTGCGACAGGGAGTTCAGTAGCAAACAGGCTTTGCAGTATCACCAAAAAAAGAAGGTATGTTTTAAAGAGGTGGATAACGTCACCACCTGTGGCACTTGCAGCCGGCAGTTTAGCAGTAAACAGGCGCTGCGATATCACGTGGAAGGAAGGGTGTGTTTGAAGTCTAAGGAAAGACGCTGTGCTGATTGCAATCGGCTCTTTAGCACGCCCCAAATGTTGCAATACCACCAAGAAAATAGGGTGTGCTTAAAGGATGTGTGTGCGCGCTGCGATGAAGGTCTCACGGACGCATGGCATCAACATAGATGTCGTGGTAATTATGATTTGGACGTCGTATGCGAGGAGCATGGTGATATCGCTGCGAGATGTTGCCCAGCGGAAACCATAAGGAAGTTAACTCTTCGTAAGAAAGAAATAGACCAACGCTTTACGGAGTTCGACCGCGCCGAAGGTACGCGCTGGGAGAACGCAGAGTATTGGAGTGTGCCCTGTGACGCGTGTGGCGGCTTAAGGAAAGGAGATGATCATATCTGGCAGTGCTTGTGCCCGCAGCATTGTCCCCGCGGTTTTAAGGAGTACTTGGATCGTTTTGATGATTGGCATGCTCAAAACATGGAGGTAAGGAAAGCCCGTAAGTAAAGTAGGGTTTGCGCAAAGAGTCTCAAAACACACTCTTATATTTATTAATATTCTTTGATTGTTTATTAAGAAGAAAAGAAGAAACATTAATAAATATAAGGACCCTTTTTGGAGAAGGTATGCAGAACTCAATAAGAAAAGAAGAAACATTAATAAATATAAGGACCCCTTTTAAAAGGTATATGCTAGCCTACGCAGCCGCCTTTCTGGGAGGCATTCTAATCGCCCTTTCAATATATGGACTGTATTACTTGCGAACTACCTGCCGACTGCATTACCCCTCGTAAGCCGCGTAAAAAATACACCTGCCTTCATTGCGACAGGGTATTCTCCGAAAGATCCTTTGTGGGGCATTGGTGCTCCGCGGATCCTAAAGCGCAGCGGACTTTAGCAGACGCGCTTAACTACAAAGAGGAGATGGAGTGACTCTTCTTTCAATGTCAAACTTCCATCGGCCATTTACCTTACCATAGCTGCGTAAGTGGGTGAATTCCTCGCCCTGAATTACGTACCGCACGCAATCCGGCGCCCAAAGGGAATATTCCTTGCCTTCTAAGTCTTTGAGGACTAACCGTAAACGGTCGATGTCTTCGAAGACGACGTAATTTTTTATTTTGTATGCTTTACCGTGGACAAGATCACGCCAGTGAGTCAAGCTGAGCTTCATTATACCTATGGAATATCTTTAGGTGCGTTTTCAAAGTGGCGTAGGACTTAAACCGCTTCACGCAGCCCCTACAGGGAATACGAATGCCATCCGCGTAATCCATCAGGGCACGGCAGATAATGTCGTAATCGTTGCTAACCATCGTTAGGTAACCATTTACGTCAAGCTGTGAGATTTTCTTAGATTGCTTCGCGGATAAGACGCCGTTTCCTTTTGGGGTTTTCAACTCAATACACAACCCGCGGTATTTCTTATACGCATTTAGGATTAAAAGGTCGGGTTGACCGGCTTGGTAGCCTTTTCGCCAGCAGGTTATTCGCTTGCTGTCTGAATCTTGAAGTTCGCCAAGACCCGGCGCTATGATGAAATCGGGGTAAAACCTACGTATGTAGTCGACTACCTTCGCGTGTAGGTCGGCTTCATTTTCGATCTTGAATACTAACTTGTTTGGGCCGCCAAACCGCCTTTCTATTGCATATTTACCCGTTTTCCTTAGCGCGGGTAGGACTTCCTCAAAGACCCAATCACGAAACTCCACAGCTTTGGGTAGTTTGGAGCTAAATATCAGTTCGTACAAACCAGGTTCGGATATAAACACGGCATTTGGTTGCGTAGTAAAGGAGCGGTGATTCGCAGCCCCTTGTAGATCAGCCCATTTTTTCTGGTATTTTTCAGATACGTGTGCTCTGATTGCATCTCTGGGGCGCTCATAGCCTAACGCGGCTGCCACCTCCTTCGCTTTGAAGTATAGTTTGTCGCCTTGCACTATGCATTGCAGTTTGGTGTCGTTGTTTTCAAATACGCGAAGCATTGTATATTTAAGAAATATTTTAACATTAATATGCAACGCTCTTTAGCTGATTCATTTCTACGCTCAGTTGCGCGTCAGACACGACGAAGACGTAGCAGTTTATTTTGTCGCCGTCGCTCGCACTGGTGTTCTTGGTGCGCTTGATCTCCAATGTTATGCCATCCTGCGTATTTACAAGACGTAGACCCTGGCCATGTAGGCCTTCGTCGTTCGTCGTGCGCATATCGATCCATAACGCATATTTATCCTTAAAGAATTCCTCAGGGCTAATTTGGTCGCCAAACTTGCGCATGGCCTCTCTGTACACGTCTGCGGGCTTTATTCCCTGGGAGTAGACCTTGTTGGGTACTCCGTTGACATTTACCCCCACGTTAGTAATGTTGGGGTTGTGAAAGGCCTCGGAGTCGCACTTACCAGCCTCGTAGGGTTTGGCAAACACCAGCATTAGCCCCGTGAGACTTCTTCGGGGGAGGTTAATGCTTTGGTTGATAACCTCATCCGTCTTATCCAAGAAGCTAAACGTCTTATACATTACTACGTGGTCGTATAAGAATGCCTTCCCGGAGCTGTATTCCATGCCAGCACTACGGGCCAGCTCTTCGCTGTACACCGTTTCGTACTGTAGCTCTAAGTTGGTAATAGAGTATGGGGTTGTTGTGGTAAGTGCAGTGCTTAGCCCACCAATGATGTTATTAGCATCTGCTAAAGTTACTTCAAACTGTAGCTCGGATAACTGTCTTGGGTAATACACACCGTGATTCGTGATTACTTCAAAGTCCAGTGGTATGACATACTTGCTACCATAGGCGGTCTTTATTCGCTTTGCGTCTGCCACTGCGGTTTCTCCGCTGCCGTCAGTAGGTTGCGTTTTCGTAGGTGTGCGGACCTTACGTAGAATGACACTACCAATTCCTTGTTCTATCCTTTGCGCGCGGTCGAAGGCTGTCAACCATAAGTCTTTGTACGTGGTATACAGATCGTACCTATTTAAGTCCAGCAAGGATTCCCCAGCAAACTTGATTCTCATCTTAGAAACGATGTTGCGACCCACGTTGTTAACGATAATCCTTTCGTCTGTGGGGCTTGACTGCACCGCTAGGTCGAACCTTAACGCCAAGGTGCCAGGAACTAAGACTAGGTTATCCGTTAGGCGGGGCACGCCTACGTACAGGGTTTCCCCTGGCTTTGCGCTGCTGGGGGTAAAGGTGACCCGGTGAAAGGTGCGTTCTGCTTTCAGTCCGCCAACCTGCTTAGGTAATACGTTGGGATTTAACTTTGAGCTTATCATATATAATGGAAGTAGAAGGAACAGACCCCGACTTCGATCCCACCACTGAGGAAGGTCAGGCTGACATTAACGACGGTGACGAAGAACCGCTGCTTCCCACCCAACAAGTCGACGATTCCCTAAGGAATAGAATTGCAAAGGCCCTAAGACATCCCAAAGCACGCGAGTACACGTTTCCGCGTGAGCACATAGAGCTTCAAAACATGGGCGAGCCGCAAGCAGCCGCGCGGGAAACCGTAGAGTGGGCAAAGCAGGAGCTAGAGCTGCGCTACGACAACTTTGATGCTGACGACGTAAAGCTCACGGAAAAGGGAAACAAAGTCCTCATAAGCGTCCAAGACTTAAGATTTCCCGACAAAGACCGCTGGACAAAACCGCAAAACCTCTTTGATGAGGAGGGCAACGTTAGGGGTGACGTCTTGAGATTAAGAGGCTTTCAGCGTGCTACTAGAAGCCTGTTAGAAAGGCTGCACAACTTAACCGAAAGGACCAACGCGGAAAAACGTGCCGCGGATCTGCAAAGGGAGTTAAGAGAAAAAGATGTAGAATATGCAAAGCAAGGTCAGCTACTTGCCGATGCTGAAAAGAAGTCCGCCCATCAAGATGAAAGAATAAAAGAAATAGGAAATCAGGTGGATCAGGCCCTGCGCGAATTAGACAAAGCACGGGAGGACTTAGGAGAAGCCCAAAGCTCTGGCGCCTCAGTGGAAGCACTGCGGGAAACGTTGGAAGAAAGGGAGGAGGAATACATGAAGCAAAACCAGCGGCTTGCCGACGCGCATAGGAGGGAAGTCGAATTTAAAAATCAAGAAATAAGGGAGCTGGTAGACTAAAGAACCCAAATTCGACGCGAAAGAAATCAAACTCAAAGGGCTCTTAACCTCGCCCTGCAAGAGTTAGACTTAATTAAAGACGATACCAATAACCTGCAAACCACCATAGCCGGCTCTTTAGTGGAACGGCGACGGTTAATGGCTGAAATTAACACCAAGGAGGAACAAATCCGGCAAAGAGATCAGGCCATTGAGGACCTGGAGGGGCAAATAGAGCGGCAGCAAGAAGTAATCGAGGACCAAACTCGTACCGAGGAAGAAAGGGAAGCAGCTCAAAAGGAAGTAGATACGCTCGAAATACGCCTTGCGGAATTGCGGGCTCAAAAGGAAAACCTGGAAAAAGAGCTGGGGCTTACCACCAAGGAAAAGGTAAAAAGAGCTCTGGTAAAGTATGGTATTCCACTGGCATTTGCGGTCGCTATTAGTACCGTAGTAGGAGTCATCCTATCCACGCTTAAGGCTACGGGCGCGGGCGTAAAGAAATTAGGCAATGGACTAACGGACTTGGGAAAAAAGATGGCAGCCGGTCTTCCTGGGCTGCTGGGTAGCGTTTTTGGCCTGGCACTTAGGGCCGGCGGAGAACTGCTAAAGTTTGTGGGGAATAACATTTGGATCTTGGTCGTCGCTATCGGCGTGGTCCTTTTGAAGAAGATGCGGGGTTGATCTTATCCTTGTGTATTACTGGCGGCTTATAATCGTCGTCGGGTGCACGGGGTGTTCTCGACTGGGGATAAGTAAAGATAGTATTCGCACCGCCTTGATAATGCGGAACTAGCGGTATGGCAGTCATAGTAGAAATGGTCTTATGATTAAAAGTAGAATCGCTTGGCGCAGCTGATTGTGAAATAACAGCGTTTATCTTAACTTCGACATTAACGTTAGATGTTGCGTCAGTATTGATCTGAAGCTTTGCGTATTGACAATTAGCTACCATGTGAAAGGTTATTGGTACTATATCGTCTAGACTATTTGGCGGTTCATATGAAAAATGAGCTGACCGTCTAGTATTTTCAGTGTTCTGTATGGTAACAATGGATCGTTATTCTCATCTACTACTCTAAATCCAATACCATATTCCTCCCTTACGCTAATACAAATTGTGCACATAATCAATCCCAACCCACCAACCTTCACCCACAATTCCGTGTCAACCCAATTAGCATTACGCAAGTATCTATCTTCCTCCAGAAAATAAAGGAATGAATCCTCCTTAGTATGTGGGTTCATATATACCAGCAAATAAATTTGCTTCTAGAGACTCATTACCGTAAGAGTGCAAATGGTTGCGTGGTTATATTTTTCATCTCTCTGATTTTCTATGCTATTTATGCAAACGCTCCCGGTGTCATCTACGCGCATTTGCAGCTTTACCTTCCCATGGCAATCGGCGACCATATGAAAAGTCCAAACCGATAAATTCTCAGCGCTGTCGGTGTTCGGCTCTACGGAGAAATGCACAGGCTCCCTGTTGTTTGTCTTCACACGCATAGGCTGCAGTACGCCGTTGTCATCACAAAATCTAAAACCAATGTTGGCGTGACTTACTGATCCAAGGCAAATACTACAAAGGATTAACTTCTTCCCTGAGTAGTTCAAATTCACTGACATGCCCTCAACGTCCACCCAAGACGCCTGGGTGTATTTTTTCTCGCCTGTGTAAGTCGTATAAACACAATCTACTCCAGCTACGTAGGGGTTGTTCATCGCCATATATAATAGCTCAGACCAATGCTTGCAGCGGTTAAGCCGACCTTTAGTAAGTTATGGTCATATTCCTCAGGTATCGCAGGCAGGGCCTTCTTTGATGGTTTCTTAACTACGGGTAGCTTCGTTTCATGCGACTTTTTTGACTTCTCCACGAAATGGGGAATGTTCCTAAGAGTGTCAGAGTTCACGTCGTTCACCCCAAACTTCATATCCTTAGTAGCTCGTTGAAGTTTGTTGTTGTATCCTACTACAGAACCAGTATCTATAGATAAATTACTAAGCATTAACCAACAACCCGGGGTTACTGCATAGTCCAACCTTGCCTTAGAATTTTGTATAGCTAGTTGGTAACGCTGTACGCCCTTGCTAATATCACCCTCCAAAATCGAACTTTCGAATAAGATCAAGGCTTCGGCTCGCGTCTCTTCTGCGGCGCCGGTATTCCCCACTATACTCGATCGGGTGTTTACCTGAGCTCCAAGGATGGAATACACGTAAGCTTCTATGCTGCGGTTCAAACGGGCAAGGCCGGCTTTGGTTAGTCCTTTACCTTCTGGGGGTATGAAATTAAAGTATTGCTTCGTTTGCTCGTCGTTGGTAATCTTGATAATCAGCGGGTTAGCCCCTGCATACTTACCGCCCTCGTCTTTGAACAGAGGTCCGTCTCTGACTTCCTTAGTGGTTTTGGCATTTGGTTCAAAGAAGGTGCTACTGTCGTGAGTTTCTTTGTGATACCCAGTGTCCCACTGCAACCGCAGCGTATGCACTTCCCTGTTGCTTAGCTCGTGCCCACCAATCCCCCAATAAGCCCAAATATGCCCCAGCCCATTGTTAGCGCCCGTAGTGCATCGGAAATCCTTCGCTACAACACCAAACTCCTTACAAAGTCTATCATAAGCCGGCACGCTGTATTTGTTATCTCTTGGATAAAACGTGGCATCTCCTGGTAATGCAATAACACCCATCTCATGCAGTATTCTTCGGACGGTAAAGTGGAAGTGAAACATAAATATCGAATTCTTCATCAACTTCGCACTTACACCGCAGCCGCTGGTGGCACACCAAACCGCAAAGTTTAGTTGCTGCGGCCAATAACGCATGTTAGGACCACTTAACCATTCATGAGATTCCTTAGCGGTGGTATGATTAATGGGTACGTCTTTGAAGATATCTCGCACCTTTAACGAAAAGGAATGGTTGTTAGAGATCCGCATGTTCAATGTCAAATCCAAACTTGGATGTTTATCAAATGAAACCGCGGGTATCGGATAAGTACCGGTACCAAGCAATAATTCCTTTGACCAACCTTGCACGGGTTTTGGATGTGTTGGTGTGGGTTTAACATAACCAGAATTCTTCAGTTGATTGTCTATCTGATCGACCAGCGTAGGTTTCAAATCCTCGTTGCTGTACATCCTAGAGCCGTTATAGTAAATCCCATCGGGTCTCCTTTCGAACTTACTAGGGTCTGCATGCGGAAACATCTTCCTAAATGCTCTCCAATTCCAGTAATCCCGGTTGTCGTGATGTGGCTGCTCCTCAATATCATTCCCAAAAGCGTCGTACATTAGTATATATAATGGATGTTATACCATCAGCACCTCAGTTGTACCCAGATGTTCCCTATACTACACCTAATGAACTAAACGCCGAAAACTTTCGTCTGAATAAAGCGAACTTAATCCTGGCTTACTTGGAAGGGCAGGCAAAACACTATGAAAAAGTTAGAAAAAAGTACGTTAGAGCCCGGAGTGCGCTACATAAGATTGCGATAACTTCAGGATCCATATCTGTTGTGTTAACGGGCTCTGGCGTTGCTACTTCGCTTACTGGGCCGGGAATAATCGTTGGAGTTCCTTTGGCCGGCGTTGGGGCAGCTTGTGGTATCATTTCGGCTGTTGCTACGGGCATTATGAAAAAGCTATCCACGAAAATATCCAAGCATGACACGACAATAGCTCTATCTAGGGCTAAAGTAAATACTATTACCGATCTTGTCTCAAAGGCTTTGCGTGACAGAAAGATAGACGACGTAGAATTCTCGCTTATTCTGGCCGAAGAAGACAAATACGAGAAATTAAAGACGGACATAAGGAATAAAAAAACAGTCGTAAAAGATCTTTCCGAGGAATCTCGCAAAAAGATTTACCAAGAAGCGAAAGAAGAGCTTCAAAGAAAGCTTGCTCAGTAAACATCTGCTTTGAAAAAAGCGTGACAGGATTCTATTTACATATTGAACTTCAGTCTGGAAATTACGCGTAATCTTATGCCATAAGATTTATGCTAATTACTCATCTTATGGCATAAGATTTATGCTATTCGCTCATCTTATGGCATAAGATTTATGCTATTCGCTCATCTTATGCCATAAGATTCACTATCTTCTCGGAATCCATCCTAACAGGGGGTGGTTGGGGTCAATTTCGTAAAATATTTCGTAGATTACGTCAGGGTAATAAGGAATATCCTTATCCAGCCCACAAAACATCCACTCGCCTTTTGTCATATCAGAAACCTCGGGAATAGACTTACCGGTAATTTCAGACAAAAGATAGGGAATAGCTTTGTAATATTTCCCTAGTTTTAATTTTTTCAGCGTTTTCCGTAGACTTTGCGGGGTTGGCTCTTCTAAATGGTCTATGATTTTCTTCTTTACTTCGTCGCTTAAATATATCGGATGTAAACCTTGGATATGACTCATCCAGTCCCTGAAGTATTTTAATCTCTTATATGGCGTTTTCTTACGACCTCCATTGGCGTAATATTGCTCTTTGGTAGCATTTGGTACGGCATTACGAATATTCTTACCACACTTGTAACACTGTGCTGACGTGTCATCTTCTATTTGCATTTTTTTACCACAACACCAAAAGGGTTCTGGCTTAGGTACGATAACTTTAGGTCTTAGACAAATTATGCAAAAGTCGTTAACGAACTTCTTACATTCGTGCATCGTATATTTATAAGATATTTTAATCTCCGTTTGCGATAAATCTGCTGTACCCGTCTTCGTAAATCCGCGAGTTAAACCCGTATATCTTTGGCATCGATCGCGAGTCCCCCTACCTGCTGCTACAAGTCCGAGAATCGAATCCGGGTCGCATTGGTGAGAAGCGAGCACTCTCTCGGCTACGCCACCCATGCTTCCCATTAATAACTTTGTTCTCTAAGTTTCACATCCCCGTAATACTTTGCGTCTTTGGGGGGTAACCAGAGGGTAAAAACCCACTTCTTTTGCTGAAGGCTGATCAGACAATGTTGACAATACCTTGTTTGGTATCCAAAATTAAAATGAAGAGGTAAAAAACAGAAAAAGATAGAAGCTTGAAGAAGTTTAAGGTAAATCTTTAAAAAAATTCGTAAGTCAATACATTTTCCATCTGGTTGGGGATTTCGTAAGTCAATACAAGACCAAAACTCTTGATGATCTTTACACGCAAAAATAACTTGGAACAAACTGACAATCAGTATTGTGCATATAAAAGCAGGTATAGAATAAATTCAATTAAGAAACCTTTCAATTTGGAACAATGTTTTGATTGGTTACCCCCCGAGGCGCAAGGCATTATGGGGATGTGAGAGAATAAAGTAGAGAGAATAAAATATGACATTGATACTAACCTTATATGGAAGTAAACAAAAATCGGGTCAGTCACTGCACCAATGAGAAGATTCGAGATGGCAACATTGAATAATAAATAATTGAACGTTGTTCTTAGTTCCTTATTTGGGTCTCTTAATATCGCTATGCAAATGAGTAGGTTGCCAGGTAGTGTGATGACGGTGAGAAGACTGGTGATCACTGAAGTTGTGATCGATAAACCAAAGGGAGCCCAGACGTGTTTACAGTAGTCATCGCCGAACCCCATGTTATCTACAAAAATAAATAATAATCTAAATATACTTAATTATTTGAATAAAGTTAGTCACCTGACAACCTATAAAGCTGAGGCGACAAGGATTATGGGTAGATACATTTTACATGTTTCAAACGCTTGATAACTGTTGATGGACTTCTACCAGTTATATTCTCACCTCTTCTGGGCATCCTCAAGCTGCAGTTTGTATCAAAAACGTTTTACTTGTTTGATATGAAAAGGTTTCCATGATCCTCAGTGATCAATAATAAGTCATGATAAATTATGATTATTATTATTCGGTAAAGAGAATCACTAGTCCAAAACTGGTGAAATATAACAGCGCTGCAAAATTGCATACCTGAAATCTATCAGTGCTGATGACAAATGAATTATAAAATGAAATGATCAAAATCTCGGGGGTTTTTATTTCCAGTGGAAAATTTAGTGTTTACTCCAAAACCGGTTTCTAACAGATAAGTACGTGACGTTCGTGCTAAACATTCTTCTCGAAAAAGAAAAAAAAAATCATATAAGGAGGAAATGGGACACGAACCGCGAATTCATTAGTAAAACAATTATCCAACGCAACAAACGTGATTGTCAGTTTGTTCCTGTTAAATCAGTATAGCAGAGTCAACATGGCTGTCCTTGATTCATTCACCTGCTTATTCAAGTTCTCCTAACAAATTAGAAGATCACGCTTGAAATATAAAAATAGTTTTTGGCACAACCTTATTGGTTGTAGTTCCTTCCCCGTTGATTTCACTTACCGTTGATTACTTACCGTTGATTTCGACTTATTACTTAATGAAGCCTAACTTGTGCATCAACCCTTTTAATAGAATTGTTCCTGTTTATCTCTATACTAACCGATGTTAATGGAATTCTACAAATAATCAAATATAGCCTGGTTAATGAAATTCCATATATTGTAAGTTTGTTTTTACCTTGCCCGTGTGAATGGAAACTACGTACGTGCAGATGTGCTTTTTATCATGCTTGAGAATCAATTCTACTTTAACCCCAAACCTATCGCATATTCCAACCCCCCCCCCCCCCACCCTCCCTCCCAAAAAAAAAAAACGATTGAACCACTGTTCAAAACAAGATGCAAAATAGCAAGAAAAAGATTTCTAAAACACGATAAAAAGATTAAAAAACAAAAGAAAAGAAAAATCAGTTGGCTTAACCACGAAACGAATTGAAATAAAGACTTTATTGCTTTGTCAATCCTTCGTTGACTTTTAAAATTTCAAATTTTTAAGATAAAAAAATAGCCTTTATACTTTGTTTATTTTCCTCTATCTACTATTAATTACACCTACTACATATTGTATAAAAAAAGAAGAAATTAAATTAAGAGCAGAAAGCCAATGCATTGTTCTTCATGATCAACATTCAATTCGATCAATCAAATACACCCAATAGCTGGTAGGCTTTGCTATCTAAAATATTAGGTGGGGGGGGGGGGGGGGGAATCGTGTTGCGTGGGATCCGGAATTAAGGCCTCGTTTACACGGGACGATTTTATTTCAGCAATTCATTTGAGGTGCGATGTTTGCGGCGATTTAGGTCATAGTTAGGATTGATAAAGACATCAAAATAACATGCACAAATATCTCTTTTTCACCATAAGACAAAATTTATTATATCGTTAAAAATCACCGCAAAAAGGGTAAACCCAAATCGCCGTAAAAATCAATTTTATTAAAAATATTATAATCAAAATGAAATATGTTGACATAGGACGACAATATGATATCCCATTTGTAGATTACGCTTTTTGTCGAAGAAAACACTGCGGTACGTCAGTCGAACATCTGCTAAATGACGAGTGTATAATTTCGAGTTGAATATTAATTAAAGTTTGTAGATAAAAATTACGCCAAAATATTGACATATGCAGAAATTTGTCATCCAAATTTTAAAATTACATTTAGTAAAACAAGAAATTATTTGTTTGAAATGATTAAAAACCACATATACTGTGCTTAGAGGTTACTATATGAAGGGAAATGTAGTCACGACAGAATTATCACGCGAATTTTACTCAAAAGGTTCCGAAAACATCAAAATATGGCTGGTCAGGCCTTGGTTTGGTTGACTTTCAGGTATTCAAATAAAATATAGAATATGAATGTAAATTCATGCTAAAGAAATAAATGAAAGTTTTGCTCTAATAACGAAATATACTGGTTATCGTGACTTTACTAAGGGAAAAGATAGACGTATTTCTTGTCTATACTATAGCTTTTTTCGCAAGCACTTGCATTTTGGAAAGGAATGCGTGAGACTTGAGAGAATAAAAAGGAATATTGAATCATCCAACCAATCAATTCCTAAAAAAATACAACCTCAACCAACTCCTTCACCAGTCGGGTTTTAAGATAACTGACAAATATAAGATGCTGAACCAAGTAGAAAAAGGTACTTTTGAATTTAAGGACGCGGAATTTAGAGCCGAAAGATGTCACAAAATCATGATGACTTACCTCGACGGTTGATGAAACTAACATCGAATACCACAAGTTCATTCAGCAATAATTTACAAAGCGGCCCATTATATGCACTTGTCAATACAAAATCGATAATTGGTCAAAAACCTGTTTTCTGTTTTATCAAATTGACATCCACAACTAAATTGGTAATTCGTTTTTGAACCAAAGAGCATGCGCGTGGTCAAAAACCCGCTGAAATATCATAGTGTGTTAGTTAACTACATATCACCAGATTATAGATGTAGCTGTGAAGCTTGCGTAGCCTCTAGCTTCAACAGGTATTTGAAATCCCATCGCACTACCATTTATTTTAGGTAGAAAGTGTTTAAGGAGTGACTGTCTGTAACGATCAAGCAAAATTCAAAATCCGTGGCAAACTTCGAAAAATCGATTTCGCTCATACTTTCAAGTTAGTTAGGGTAATGTATCCTAAGAATCGCTGTATAGTTGGTTTGATCAAATAACGCTTTATTATGGAGAAAAATGGAATTTTTCAAACACTCCCGAAAACGCCGTTCGCGACAGTAAATTTTGACTCAACTTTCGCGGCTGCTGGACACAAAATAAGCAACACTGGGAATTAAAACAACCCATATTCTTGAAGAACAATCTATTGAGTACGATTTGCGTGACTTTGGGATCAATTGTACAATTTTAAGATAACAAAATAATTTTATTCGCTAGACGTGTGTTTAGAGTATCAAAAAGTAGGTCTTACAAACATATTTATTCTGCATGTGCTTAACCTCTCAGTCGCGTGAAACTTCGCTGGTTGATTATTCAGATGTTGGTCTTTCTAGTGATGTAAAGAAATCTTTGGACAAATGATTGTGTGTCACGCAGTATGTCTTCAAACTTTGGTCAAATTACTCATTTCTGACCTCTGGCCGCTTTCTATAACAGACAAGATACTAGTGTTTATAAGTAAAATATAAACTCAAAAACAAGCTTAAAACACTTTTATAGCCTTAAATAATGTAGCTGTTTAAGAATTCTTACCTGGCAAACTCTGAAACCTGGATTTTTATGAATGTTTTTAGACACAAAATCGATCTGGTTTCTTTCATTACCGACTCGAACTTGTCAACGGCCGAGTGCCACAGGGAGCCCAACCTTTCTTGTTGTGGTGCAAAACACAGGAAACCCAGATTGATTAAAAAATCGTTTTAATTTGTTTTAATGATGATGCAAACGCACACAATAAAAAAATTCACAACTATTCCATTAAAACTTACTGAATTACATGATAATCTATAATGTGAATGACTAATAAAGAGGGGAAAAACCTGCAGTAGAACCTTACTAATGGTAACAGTTCTAAATTGATTTTAAAGAAGTTGAACCGTATACACTACATGTAATTTTTCTGCTCAGCGTGTCATCATAAATGATCACCGGCCTCTAAGGTTCATAATTAGTACCGAACAAATGTATGTGACAGAGGCACCCACGATTTTATTGGAGTAGATGCAGAACATGAAAATCTTTGGAAAGTTTTTACGCATCCTTCTTCGGAACAGGTGAACAGCGTGTCATCATCGGTATCGCTGTTTTCCTTGCGGGAATCTGTAGTGGTCTTTGGTTTGTATTTCCTACTTTGTCTAGGTATGATAACGCAGAAATCTGGAACCTGGTCATCAGAATACTCCATCTTCCTAAGGGTGGGTAAGGCTAGAGCTGACGATGTCTTCGTTGTTTCAAATTTCGTGTTGGGTATCTTTTTTCCTTTTCCAACGCCGTATGCTCTCCAAACCACAATGTTACGCTTTTTGAAGATAACATAATTGTCAAGGTTTACGCCTTACTCCATGGTTACAGACAGTCACTCTTTAATACTCCATTTTACAGTTCCATTCAGTGACCACGAATAATAGTCTCTAGCCGAGGCTGGAGTTTCCGCGCATAGCAAAACTATAGTTTATCATGCGCGGTAACTCCAGCCTCGGCTAGGAACTATTATTCGTGATCACTGAATGGAACTATAAAGAGGAGTATTGGGGCTTGGTTTAAGAGTGACTGTCTGTAACCATCGAGCAAAACGTGGCAAACTTCGAAAAATCGATTTCGCTCATACTTTCAAGTTAGTTAGGGTAATGTATCCTAAGAATCGCTGTATAGTTGGTTTGATCAAATAACGCTTTATTATGGAGAAAAATGGAATTTTTCAAACACTCCCGAAAACGCCGTTCGCGACAGTAAATTTTGACTCAACTTTCGCGGCTGCTGGACACACAATAAGCAACACTGGGAATTAAAACAACCCATATTCTTGAAGAACAATCTATTGAGTACGATTTGCGTGACTTTGGGATCAATTGTACAATTTTAAGATAACAAAATAATTTTATTCGCTAGACGTGTGTTTAGAGTATCAAAAAGTAGGTCTAACAAACATATTTATTCTGCATGTGCTTAACCTCTCAGTCGCGTGAAACTTCGCTGGTTGATTATTCAGATGTTGGTCTTTCTAGTGATGTAAAGAAATCTTTGGACAAATGATTGTGTGTCACGCAGTATGTCTTCAAACTTTGGTCAAATTACTCATTTCTGACCTCTGGCCGCTTTCTATAACAGACAAGATACTAGTGTTTATAAGTAAAATATAAACTCAAAAACAAGCCTAAAACACTTTTATAGCCTTAGATAATGTAGCTGTTTAAGAATTCTTACCTGGCAAACTCTGAAACCTGGATTTTTATGAATGTTTTTAGACACAAAATCGATCTGGTTTCTTTCATTACCGACTCGAACTTGTCAACGGCCGAGTGCCACAGGGAGCCCAACCTTTCTTGTTGTGGTGCAAAACACAGGAAACCCAGATTGATTAAAAAATCGTTTTAATTTGTTTTAATGATGATGCAAACACACACAATAAAAAAATTCACAACTATTCCATTAAAACTTACTGAATTACATGATAATCTATAATATGAATGACGAATAAAGTGGGGGAAAACCTGCAGTAGAACCTTATAAATCAGTGGTAACAGTTCTAAATTGATTCTAAAGAAGTTGAACCGTATACACTACATGTAATTTTTCTGCTCGGCATGTCATCATAAATGATCACCGGCCTCTAAGGTTCATAATTAGTACCGAACAAATGTATGTGACAGAGGCACCCACGATTTTATTGGAGTAGATGCAGAACATGAAAATCTTTGGAAAGTTTTTACGCATCCTTCTTCGGAACAGGTGAACAGCGTGTCATCATCGGTATCGCTGTTTTCCTTGCTGGAATCTGTAGTGGTCTTTGGTTTATATGTCCTACTTTGTCTAGGTATGACATCGCAGAAATCTGGAACCTGGTCATCAGAATACTCCATCTTCCTAAGGGTGGGTAAGGCTAGAGCTGACGATGTCTTCGTTGTTTCAAATTTCGTGTTGGGTATCTTTTTTCCTTTTCCAACGCCGTATGCTCTCCAAACCACAATGTTACGCTTTTTGAAGATAACATCATTGTCAAGGCTTACGCCTTCCCATTTCTCTGTGGAATATGTCCCGGGAATCTATAAACCACACAGTGCTACACTTAGACCACGTACGCCACCATGTGATTCCATAGCGGTTTTCATCTGTACTGCGCTCGTGATGTCATTTCCAGAGTTTAGATAAGTGTGCATGTGATTCTTCAGTACAGCAGCTTTGCGATCGCAAGGACTTTTGCCTCCTTGAGGACCTGAAAAATCCATACGACGTTCACTTTGTGCTTCCTGGCGAGGTTTTGAACTCCAAGTATGGTTACGGAGCTGTGATAACAGGCAGCGTTATCTTGTCTAAAGCTGACGGATTTCAGGTCTGGCATTGCACGTTTCAACTGGAGAATGACGTCAACTATAACTGCTATCACAAACAAGCTATCCTGGTTGCTTTTGTGAACACGTGCACGAGGGTTAGGTTTTGACATTCCTCTTTTGACGAATCAGTCGTGGGTGCCTCTGTCACATACATTTGTTCGGTACTAATTATGAACCTTAGAGGCCGGTGATCATTTATGATGACATGCCGAGCAGAAAAATTGCATGTAGTGTATACGGTTCAACTTCTTTAAAATCAATTTAGAACTGTTACCACTGATTAGTAAGGTTCTACTGCAGGTTTTTCCCCACTTTATTAGTCATTCATATTATAGATTATCATGTAATTCAGTAAGTTTTACTGGAATAGTTGTGAAATTTTTTATTGTGTGTGTTTGCATCATCATTAAAACAAATTAAAACGATTTTTTAATCAATCTGGGTTTCCTGTGTTTTGCACCACAACAAGAAAGGTTGGGCTCCCTGTGGCACTCGGCCGTTGACAAGTTCGAGTCGGTAATGAAAGAAACCAGATCGATTTTGTGTCTAAAAACATTCATAAAAATCCAGGTTTCAGAGTTTGCCAGGTAAGAATTCTTAAACAGCTACATTATTTAAGGCTATAAAAGTGTTTTAAGCTTGTTTTTGAGTTTATATTTTACTTATAAACACTAGTATCTTGTCTGTTATAGAAAGCGGCCAGAGGTCAGAAATGAGTAATTTGACCAAAGTTTGAAGACATACTGCGTGACACACAATCATTTGTCCAAAGATTTCTTTACATCACTAGAAAGACCAACCTCTGAATAATCAACCAGCGAAGTTTCACGCGACTGAGAGGTTAAGCACATGCAGAATAAATATGTTTGTTAGACCTACTTTTTGATACTCTAAACACACGTCTAGCGAATAAAATTATTTTGTTATCTTAAAATTGTACAATTGATCCCAAAGTCACGCAAATCGTACTCAATAGATTGTTCTTCAAGAATATGGGTTGTTTTAATTCCCAGTGTTGCTTATTGTGTGTCCAGCAGCCGCGAAAGTTGAGTCAAAATTTACTGTCGCGAACGGCGTTTTCGGGAGTGTTTGAAAAATTCCATTTTTCTCCATAATAAAGCGTTATTTGATCAAACCAACTATACAGCGATTCTTAGGATACATTACCCTAACTAACTTGAAAGTATGAGCGAAATCGATTTTTCGAAGTTTGCCACGGATCTTGAATTTTGCTTGGTCGTTACAGACAGTCACTCTTAAAAAAAATGATTTTGGTGGAATTTTAAAACAAAAGGACATTAACGTCAGTGGTAGTGGGGTTGGTGCGTCCTTGTGTTAGTCTAGCGTTTACAGCTGAGACGGCTATGTCGGTAGGGATTGATGTAAAGAGGGAGACTAGTGACGTCAAAAAATAAAAGTTCTTCGTCAAAATCCAATGTCAAATTTCTCGCAACCTGCAGTCAGAGGAATTTTTTGAATTCAATTATTTATATCAAAATTCTTCATAATTGGTCATTCTTTTCGGTGCGAGTGATTAAAATTTTTGAGTATTGCTTTGGACAAATGATGACAAGAAGCACACCTTCCACCAGAATGCTCAATTTGTTTTTCAATAAAAACTACTCAAATGAAATTTCAAATGATGGAAGTAATACCTAAAGTTTTTGTTTCAAAATGAAGTGCAAAAAGATTTGTACTGAAAAATCAACAAAAAAATCAATTCGATTTTGTAACTCGATTTCCAATCAGTTTTAATCCAAATTTATTTTCTACTCTCCAAGACACACGATCTCTCAAACATACGCTCTCGTCGTCTCCGTCTCTCACTCGGGCCTAGGCCCCTCTCACAATTGCCTTGGTTAACTTAAACCACAGGTAGCCCAAGCTTGGTTTCTGTGGTGTCCTGTTATAAAGAAATGTATGGAGATTCATCAAAAATTTCAATAAAATCATCGAAACGTGAAATAAAGCCTCGAAATTTTACCCTATCATTGAGAAATAGCACTTCTTTGTGAATTTAGCACATTTTTTGAATTTAGCCCATTTTAAGATTTTTTCCCCCACCAGTAAGAATAAAGAGAAGGTTGGAAACTCGAGTCCCAAAAGCGAACCATCACGGGTCTTTGAAACCTCGTACGTCTTGGAATTTTCTTTCCAGCGCCAAATTTTAGTCATGACCCTTCTCTCACATCCCTATAGAACCGACAAAGTCGCATTAGAGATTAATCTTCGCGTCTTTAAGCCATGAAATTTGCCTGTATTCACATACTACCTCGCTTGTTCTGACCCGTGCTTGGAGCTCACTGTACACCAGTTCAACGGATTTCTTTCGGCAATCGATCCGAGGTCACGCTAGCCTCCTTCGCAGCCGTTCTTAGGGTCGTCACGCAACGTTTCCCTCCCCACAAACGTCTGCTTACTTGAGCCGAACATTCCTTTCCAATTGTTATCGATGCGACATCATGGGCCAATCAAAATTGGCCTATTGTCTTATCAAGAGCCAATCAAATCCTACGTTAGAAATTTTGCGACAACTTGAAAGGAATGCCGCGTGCTGTCAAAATTTGCTTTGGAATTATTTTGAAAGGCGACAACTAGCGACAAAGAAGATAAATCGAAGAAGTGTAAATATTGATGAGTTGCGATATTACTACGACCATGTTGTTTTTCGATTCTCTGATGTTCAGAACGTCAAAACATATTGGCAGGGCTTGATAAATAAGCGATTTACCATAACCAGTTGGTATAGATTTTTTTTAGTTGAATGTATGCTATTGGATGTATTTTACAAGAGAAAATGCGTGACATAACCGGGGTCAAGCTAGAAAATCGTCTCTCCTTAAAATAAAACAGAACCTGTCAAAAAAAAAAAAAAAAAAAAAAAAAAACCAAACCAGAAGTTGATTTGAAAACCCCGCGCTTTCCTGAACATTTTGGTATATAATTCATAGGAATTTGTTAAAATTTAGAATCGTATTTTTGCTGATTTTATAAGCTCATACTATCTTTTGGCTATACATTCGCATCTTATGGTTTCTCAGGATTCGTAGCCTCGAAAACACGCTAACTGCGGCCATTTAGGACGTTGTGTCATACAGTTTACTTGTGCTATATAACTTTACTTTTAAACACAACCTTTTGCTTTGGAAAGAGACCGAAAAGAGCAAATACTCCAAATGAATAGGCATTTTTTTCCAATGAACACTACAAATACGCTGAAACACTTCTTCCAAGGATGCCATATTTGTTCTGTGGCTTTCCGCGAAATATCGACCAATCAGCATGAACCTTCTCGTTTTTAGTAGGTTCGTGCTGATTGGTCAATTTTGGGAAAGGAATGTTCGGCTCAAGTAAGCAGACGTTTGTGGGGAGGGAAATGTTGCGTGACGACCCTAAGAACGGCTGCAAAGGAGGCTAAGGTCACGCCGGAAGTCTTCGTATCGTAAATGCGGGTTGGATTTGGATATAGTCTTTTTTCGAAATTATGGTGACTGTATTTTTTAACGGCCTAAGATACAAAAGTATTTAACTTATAATTTATAACTTTATAATCTTTCTTCGAAATTGTGGTGAGTGTATTTTTTAACGGCCTAAGATACAAAAGTATTTCTTCCGGCGTGACCTCGGGTCGGTTGCCGAAAGAAATCCGTTGAACTGGTGTACAGTGAGCTCCAAGCACGGGTCAGAACAAGCGAGGTAGTATGTGAATACAGGCAAATTTCATGGCTTAAAGACGCGAAGATTAATCTCTAATGCGACTTTGTCGGTTCTATAGGGATGTGAGAGAAGGGTCATGACTAAAATTTGGCGCTGGAAAGAAAATTCCAAGACGTACGAGGTTTCAAAGACCCGTGATGGTTCGCTTTTGGGACTCGAGTTTCCAACCTTCTCTTCTTTCTTACTGGTGAAGGAAAAAATCTTAAAATGGGCTAAATTTAAAAAATAACCACGCAGAGCGAAAGAAGTTCTATTTCTCAATGATAGGGTAAAATTTCGAGGCTTTATTTCACGTTTCAATGATTTTATTGAAATTTTTGATGAATCTCCATACATTTCTTTATAACAGGACACCACAGAAACCAAGCTTGGGCTAACTGTGCTTAAACCTGCGATAATGATAACAAATCACTTCTAATTTTCTAAAATGGAAAAGCCCAAAATATTTTGGAACCGGTTATAGTAATTGGGAAGCAAATTGACGAATTTTGTATTTTGTTTTTAAGAAACAAAAATACTGGGTAAGTCTGAGTACTCAGTATTTACTTTTTCTCTATATCTTGATCTTTTGCAGTTTGATTATTTTTCTCAATGATTTCAATTCCTTTTGGTAGTTTTGTTACCTCAATATTAATATTAACTCGACAGGAAGCATTTCCCATCGATAATTCCTGTGTTGGACATGTCAGCGCCAGTCTGGGTGAGTCTCTCTCAGCCTTTACGTCTTTTTGTTATATTTTTTAGAAGCACAGTTTCGTCTCTTAGCATCCTGACCTCAGAATTTGCTGGAGAATGAAGCCGAATCAATTTCATTACTTTAAGTTCTTGCTTAAGAAGTTTAACATCTTTACAAACAGTTTTTATTAGTGTTTCTGAATGTTGAGGTCATTACCTAAGACCTTCAGAATATTTCTTTAATAAGGGAGGTCTCGAAAGCAAAGGTGAAGTTGTTGAAAGACAAGACGCTCCTGGAGCGTGCGCTGGGTTGCCCAATGTGCTGGTATGCTGCAGCTTATTTAACACTTTATCTTTTTTATGTACCTCTTTTTTGGAGGAGGGGGTACTTTGAAACATTCTAGGTGTAATTTTCTTTCAGAACTTCCGAGCACCGAATTTATTCAAAAGTGTACACCTTTTTAATGTGGGTTTTTTTTTTTTCAAATAGTCTAAAAATGCACCGCTTTTGTATATCTTTTAACCAGTGAAGTAGAATGACACTCGATTAGTAAAACTATACAGATGCGGTTTTGCAACAGGAGAAAA
Source organism: Actinia tenebrosa (assembly GCF_029948245.1). Lineage (NCBI taxonomy): Eukaryota > Metazoa > Cnidaria > Anthozoa > Actiniaria > Actiniidae > Actinia > Actinia tenebrosa. Next base: position 4,856,812 of record NW_028292576.1, read on the forward strand.
CAGCGTTGCGTTACTGACGTCACTAAGTTTTTTGCTTCAGAAACCAAGTACAGTGATTGATACAAGTAAATATTTGTAGATTAGGAATGAGCCTGATTTATACTATGATGTGTCCATACTTTTCGCACTAATGAAAACGATGAAACTTTCCAGTATTCTACTAACGAAACAGCAATATATGAATCAGCTGGTCGTCTGTGATTGGCTAATAAGCTTACATCTGTTTACATAATTATACTTAAGATTATTTGTAGCAAATTCTCATTGACATGGGATTAAATGTTTGAATACTCTTTTCATTTTAAGTCAACTAAAAGTCTCTATAAATAAGCTAAATTATTGCGATAACAACGATTAAAAATATCAATCCCAGAAGATAGAACTAAGGATTCTTGTTTTATCTTCAAAAAAGCCTAGGTCCAAGGGCAAAAAGGTAAAGGTAAAGGTAATTTGTTTTACTTCGATAACGCGGGGAGTGGTTGCTCAAATCTCCCAAGACAAGGGCTCATGTTTAATGTGCTAGAAGGTGCGCCCTCTACCCCCTCCTACTAGAGTACAAACACTAAAAGTGTGCAACACTTTGCACTATTTAGTACTAAACAGTGCTAATTAAACAATAGAAAACAATAGGATTTGCATAATTTAGCAGTATTTAGTGGTATTTATGTTACACACTCATAGTGTTTGTACTCTATCAGTGCTCCTTTTAACGGGTATTTAAAGCTAATTAAAGCTACACAGAACAGAGAGAAACGAACGAAACAGACGTGGAGTTCCTGAGGATCGAACTATAGACCTCTTGCTCTCAAGGCCGCGCACTAACTAACTGAGCTACGCCTACTCCTATAGGTTGTTTCCATGGCAACACTATCAAGCACCCCGTCCACACGTATCCGGAAATTTTTGTATCTGCAAATTATTTTTTGCGGATAATGAAAATGTTTGCATCCACACGCAGCGTATTCGAATCGTTTTCGCCGTCCACACGTATCCGTTTTCGTAAAATTTGCGAATACGGACACAAAAATTTGCGAACACGTGTAGACGCAACCCGCATACGTAAAAACAAAATTGCGGATACAAAAATTTGCGGATACGTGTGGAAGGGGCCTTACTCTATACTATAACCAACATAAGTTTCAGCCATTTTGGGCTAATTCTCGCGGAGATATTTTCAATACGGTGATTTGACTTTTCACTAGGTCACTTGTGTGACGTCATCATTTTGTAATTTCTATATTAAATATCTCAGCTACGAAAAGAGAGAGCAAAAAGAAAGTAGGGGCCATTCTTATTTATTTTAGAAGAGCTTTCAAATTAAGAAGCAATCCTGGAAGGCTTATAAGCACTTTAAATTAAAGATTTTTTACAAGAAAAGCTGTGATAAATTTTAAAGAGTAGGTCATTATCAAGCCAAAAGAAAAACCTAGAATGCCTGTGAATACATATAAAATCTCAAAACCTAGAAAACAAAAATAAGAACAATAATAAAATGGAAATCGCGTGAAGACGTTCGTTAAATAATTAGGAACCGTAAATCCGTTCCCGCCTAGCTTTTGTAACTTGTTTGTAATACTCGATAAATATACAATATCCCACTATGTTTACTATGTAATAAATGAATGCTCTTACGTTTTGTATGCAATCAATTGAAAAATCATTGCAGGTTGCCGCGGGTAAAAATCAACATATGAGTTGAGCGTTGTGTGCATAGAATGTTAAATGTAGTGGTAGTACGTGTGAGCGAAAAGTGTCCCCAATTAGTGTGAAAGCGCTAGAACGACCAGACACAAATAAAAGTGATTTATTTATTTTATTTTATTTTATTTCAAAAACAAAAACGTAAAACCTGTTACCGGAATGGTACATGGGAAGTGATTTATTTAGATGTATCAAGAAATACACCACATGGAATATGTCCATGAATTGTTGCACAGACAAAAGACATGGAGGCTTTGAAAAGGTTTCGTATACTGTGTTTCTAAAATGAATACATTATAGGGTAATTATACATGTGACATGTGAATAATTGTCCAAGGTGTTAAAAAAGGTCTCTATCATTGCAAGCTCACCGTTCGTCTCGCTTCGATGCAAAGGCATGGCTACCTTTCAAGATGGCTTAGGGAACTGTGAAGGGGAGTATTCCGAAATATGCTTCGCTTTTCACGTGCAAAGGTTTCAATGCAATGCTTCGTGCATAGTGTTCAATTTAATTTTGCACGTAGCCTGGTACTAAAACCTTTGTGTGTGACAAGCGAAGCATATCTCGGAAGTGGATTACTGAGTGTATTTTTGTATTTCTATAAAATATAACTATGGTATCACAGGGTGGAAGTGGGCCGGGAAGAAATAGGTAACTGCCTTTTTGTCATGTTCTGAGAGCAAATTAAGTTCGTTTGTTTTGTGAATGGAAAATAAATTGACGTTTTTTAAGAATACTAATATAATAGCCAAGGCATGGCAAGTAGTATACAGAATAGGGGTTTTGCGACGGGTGGATCAGGGTGGATCGTGGATCAACCCTTGCAATGACGTCAGCCCCATGAAATGACGTCATACCCTTCATAGTGACTTCACACCTCCTCTTCGGATAGGTCATATCTATTTTTAAAACAACCCCTATTATGACGTTATAGTTCTTGAAAAGCAATCAGAGCCGCTTCTGAGCACCCTCCTGGATAGGTCACATCTATTTTTAGTAGGTCGCTTGGTACGATCCGTATTTTTGCGATGGATTTACTAATTTTGCGGTGGATTCGAGGATATTTGCGGTGGATTTAATTATGTTCTAATACGTCACGCATTACGTGTATCATATGCGGTGGATTTAATTATTATTACTAATTACCATAAAATGACGGGTAGGTATAGTATATTGCAAAGTTGCCATGACGACCAATTGACGCCATGAGTTTATTGTTTGACAAGTTTGGACAAGTCTTTTGTTTACCAATCTAATTTATAGAGCGCAGAGATTTTGAATTTTTAACTCCAAAACTCAACCAACCAAGCAAGCAAGCAAGACCTAAAAACAATTTACTTTTGAGAAACGCAATGGCTACGTTATTCCAGTTAGGCTCTCGAGGATATCACACTACCGTCAATGAATTCAAAGGACTAATGAAAATTTGGTGACTATTGTATCCAACACAATGCACTTAATGACTCATAAACGATAAACAATAAGACCTACTAAATTCTTCCTAATTATGCAAAAATCAGCTGAAAATGATTAGTTCTGCCGTTTATCTTGTTCTATATCATATAAACAGCGTTCATTCTATTTCATACTGGACCGTAGTACAATGACTCTAAAATTTCATAGCATTCAAGCTTATTAATGCTGTCATATCTCTTTTCCTTCAATCATTTTTGTCACGTGATAAATAAGACACGGCATCAAAACAATTTTATGAATGCACAAATCTACAGGAAGCCCATATTCAATTTAGTTATTGAAAAACACAGGAAGTCCATGAGCAATTCTTATTTCCACAGGCAGCCCATCCGATTTAGCTATTGAAAAACACAGGAAGCCCATGGCCAATTCATATTTCCACAGGCAGCCCATCCGATTTAGTTATTGAAAACCCAGGAAGCCCATGACCAATTCTCTTTTCCACGGCCAAGACCATTTGAAATACCAAAATTAATAACTGATTTTATAATAATCTTATATCTGCTTATTTTTTCTATGATTGATCAAGCTATCGATAGCCTAGCTATCAGGCTATCGATAGCTTAGCTTCTTGGCTATCAGGCTATCAATAGCTTAGCTTCTTGGCTATCAATAGCTATTACCTCCTCCTCTACGCCTCCTCCTCTCCCCCTCTCCTCCTCCTATCCTCCTCTCCTCCTCTCCTCCTCCTCTCCTCCTTCTCTCCTGCTCCTCCTCCTCTCCCCCTCCTCCTTCTCCTCCTCTCCTCCTGCTCCTCCTTCTCTCTTCCTCCTCCTCTATATGAAATAATAAACTAGAATTATTAGCTATCAAAGTATCCGGCTATCGATAGTTTAGCCACCCGGCTACATGCTATAAAATTTCATTCACCCATAGTTCTAGTTTATCATTTCATATAGAGGAGGAGGAGGAAGAGAGAAGGAGGAGAAAGAGGAGGGGAGGACGAGGAGGAGGAGGAGAGGAGAAGGCGTAGAGGAGGAGTTAATAGCTATTGATAGCCAAGAAGCTAAGCTATTGATAGCCTGATACCAAGAAGCTAAGCTATTGATAGCCTTATAGCTAAGCTATCGATAGCCAAGAAGCTAAGCTATTGATAGCCTGATAGCTAGGCTATCGATAGCCTGATAGCTAGGCCATCGATAGCTTGATAGCTAAGCTATAGATAACCTGATAGCTAGGCTATCGATAGCCTGATATCTAGGCTATGGATAGGCTGATCAATCATAGAAAAAATAAGCAGATATAAGATTATTATAAAATCAGTTATTAATTTTGGTATTTCAAATGGTCTTGGCCGTGGAAAAGAGAATTGGTCATGGGCTTCCTGGGTTTTCAATAACTAAATCGGATGGGCTGCCTGTGGAAATATGAATTGGCCATGGGCTTCCTGTGTTTTTCAATAGCTAAATCGGATGGGCTGCCTGTGGGAATAAGAATTGCTCATGGACTTCCTGTGTTTTTTCAATAACTAAATTGAATATGGGCTTCCTGTAGATTTGTGCATTCATAAAATTGTTTTGATGCCGTGTCTTATTTATCACGTGACAAAAATGATTGAAGGAAAAGAGATATGACAGCATTAATAAGCTTGAATGCTAGGAAATTTTAGAGTCATTGTACTACGGTCCAGTATGAAATAGAATGAACGCTGTTTATATGTAATAGAACAAGATAAACGGCAGAACTAATCATTTTCAGCTGATTTTTGCATAATTAGGAAGAACTTAGGAGCGACTGTCTGTAAGGATCGACCAAAATCGAATTTTCATGGCACAATTAAAAAACTCGATTTCGCTTATATTTGGTTTTTAGATAGACCCTAGTGTAAAATAAATCGAGGTGTTGTTAGATTTGAAAAAAAAAAAAATTTTTTCCCACGAAATTTACGAAAATAGATTTCGCCCAAATGCAGGGGGAAAATGACCGACGAGGTCAAGGAATTTAGTACAAAAATAAGCGCATCCTACAGCTAAACTACTTAAGAGCGTATGTCTGTAAGCGTCGAGAATCTTAAATCAGTTTCAAAAAATCAAATTTCTTTTTATTGTACCAAAACGACCCTTTGGGTAAGTTGTTTTAGGAAATAATATCAGAATGTCCCAGCGCGCTTTTCTTTTTGAGAAAATCGAAAAAGTTTGAAAAATCGATTAAAATGGGTAATTTTCCTAATTAATATGCAAAAATCGATGGCCATCTTTAAAGAGCTCTCAATAGATCAAAAAGAATCCAAATTAATTCACATTTCCCAGGTAGTTAAATCAACTCTATATCTTTAAGAATGGTTCAAGAATTTGTAATAAATTGCTTTTTAAATACGAGAAATCGGCCTTCTAAAACATGTTGTGTTTTTATGATCGAGCGGCAGTCAAATTATAGGTGAAATTCAGCCTCCAATATCGCTGCTGGTACCTAATAAATCGAAAGAACACTTGCACAGCACACAAGTACACATATTCTAGTTTACTTGTGCCAAGTTTTAGCTCCGACTATTACAATGCCACCGCGTGAAGGAATTTCAACTTGTAGCGTTCAAACACGCTATACGGCTAATCAATTACACGGGTTGTTTATCAATATAACACTAAATCGACTCAATATTTCTTGTTTTATTATTATTTTTGTATTAAGACTGTTTGCCAAGAGTATAAATAGCATAACTAGAGAGTAAATACTCTTCAATCAAGTGGTCCTCTGTGTTAATCCACGATAATTGAGCGCAGCTTGAGCTTAAAACCATGTCACACAATCTAGGGTCAGGACAAATGCGCCCCGTCGTCGGTGGCTCTAGCTAGATGCAAAATCCAATGCAAAAGATTTATCTCCTACTCTGAGATACCAAATGCTCTATGAACTTAGCCGGTTTTTAAACTATTGAACCGGTTTTTGATGAATTATTACCATGACTGTCTTGAGACATGCATGTAAACATTTAACGTCCTAGCGAGCTGTCAACGGCACTCTAAATAAACACATGAATTCTACCAAATCCCCCGTGGGGGGGGGGGGGGGTACTTCGCCAGAATTTGGGTAGGGGGGTTCCGCTGGGATTCTGAAAGGGGTACCCTGTTTATGACAAAAGATATTATTTATTGCACTGAGTTCCTGTTCAATTATCATGTCATCTCTCGTATCGTTTTTTTACGGCCATAATAACCAGTTTCGGTCAATACGAAAGTAGAAACCCTGAATATGACAGGAAGCTCAGGGAGAACTTGGAACTTGAATGAAATTGCACACCCTGTTTATGACAAGAAGCTCGAAAAACCGTACCCTGATCATTATCATAACTTACCAGTTCAAACCACCAAACTTTGATTACTTGGTCTGAACAGATATTGCAAGTTTCTTTAACTCCAAATATCATTAGGCGTTTTCCCTGTTTTAACGGATGGCAAGACTGTGGAGTGACAATCGGAGCATGCTTTGGTCACTACAAGTTGATTAATTTTCCCAAAAAAGTTAATCATTATCTATTAGCGCTTAACACAACGCGCTAATATTAGCTTGGTCAGCCCGCTTTTGGGTTGTTTAGGTACGATGGCGCTCTGTGGATTTTCGGCTCTTATTGGATATAGTTCTTGCGGGACCAGTACAGATTATCCAGATCAAGTGCACTCTGTTGCTATATCTGACTGTCAAAAAGACATTTCCAGGCATCTGGAAATATTTGGCATTAGTGAAGATTCGTCCCTGGATAATGAAATGATGTTATTGTTGGCTCGTGCAGGTAATATAGTCTGCGTTTTATTCATTTTTCATCGTTGCCTGCCTTTTACCGGTAAGCGTGGTATCTCTTGGCACATTTCTGTTGTGTACCGGCGACTTGATGACAAGCTACAGTGGCAGGGATTCGTTCATGTGATTCAATCGTGCAGCCAAGATGGCCCAGCTGTTGTTTCTATAATGCAGGATGTGCTTCGAACCTTGAAGCAAGAACACCCTGAAATCAGTAAGGCATACCTCCGTCAAGACAACGCTGGGTGTTATCATTCGGCCACAACGATCCATTCATGCCCAGAAATATCACGATGAAGTAAAAATAACCCGTCTTGATTTCAGTGATCCTCAGGGAGGTAAAGGAGCGGCAGATAGGTTGGCAGCAACATGCAAATCACACATTCGCGTGTATATTAATGAAGGAAATGATGTTGTTACCGCCAAACAACTAGAGAGTGCCCTCCTTTCCAATGGGGAAGTCAAGGGTGTTCGAGTCGTTTCACTGCAATCCATTGCTAACTCTCAAGAGACCACACAAAAGATCCCAAACATAAGTAAGCTTAACAATTTTGAATTTAAAATTTAAATATTTTACTCCCTAAGACACTCGCAAGACCCAATCGGAGATGCTAACCGAACCCGCTGAGCAGAATGTTGAGCTGGAAGATATGAGTACAGACCATACCTCCCAAGCACTCTTCTCTTGCCCACATGATGGTTGCATTCGTGTTTTTCAGAAGGTCGGGAATTTAGAAAGGTACTTGACTTCCGAAAAATGTACTAGGGCCCTCGAGAAGCACTCCCTCATGGATCTCGCAAAGATGGGATACAAGTGCGAGCTAGAAGAGGGTGTTGGAGTAATACCAACTCTCCAAGCATCTCCAGTTCAAGGGGGGAAAACAAGCGTCACCCCTGTTAGTCAAGGCTGGGCCCTCAGAGCAACGAAAAAGGCATACGCTTTAACAAAAACCAGAAATCGTATCTTTCCGCAAAATTCCAAATTGGTCTGTCGACTGGGAGGAAAGCTAATGCTGAAGCTGTTGCTGTGGAGATGAGGCGTGCGCGTGGTCAAGATGGAGAGAGGCTCTTCAAAGTTCCAGAGTTTTTGAGTACTCAGCAAATCGCCTCCTATTTTTCACGCCTTGCGGCCAAGATCCGAAATCAAACACCATCAGAGCTTGACCTTCACGCTGTCGAGGAGGAAGAGCATTTTGCAGCTGCCACAGATAAAGCAATAGAATCCATCCATTTGCAGCATCCTATTGTCTTCGATCATCACAACGTTTGTGCCATGACTGAAGATAATAACTTAAAAAATCTAAAAGTTGGAATGTTGCAGCTCATATGTGAAAATCTTGGCCTTCAAGCCCCTAAACCTCCGACTCTTCGCAAAGCCCCTTATTTGGAACTACTGAAAGACGTGTTTAATAATTGTACCTGTCAACAATGAGTTTCATCGTAGCTTACAGTCAAACACATCCATGTATTCTTGTAAGGCTCTTAAGCCGCTTGGAGCCAAGTTTGTAGATGTTCCAGATCCAGCACTCTAATTGTCGTTGTTCAATATAAAAAGAAGAGAAAAGAAGAGAAGAGAAGAGAAAAAGAAAGAGAGAAATAAAGAGATAAAGAAAGAAAAAACAACCGGAAAGACTGGAAAGAAAGAAAGAAAGAAAAAATAATGAACGAATGAATAAATGACGTCAATTTCCACTTTTGTAGAAAATAATTCAAAAATATTATACTTCGTTGCTGAGCGCGTGCTGCGTTTCAGCTAAATCATCTACGAAAATTTGTTTTCTCAGGCGGTTTCATACACTTTGCTCGTCAACATTTAATATGTAAATTAAGTAACAGGCTTAGATTTCATTTAAAACACTCCTAAAGCTAAAGAATACGAAAAGAGCCATATTCATCATGTAGTGTCCTCCAGCTCTCGAGTGGTATTTCAAGTTATGGGATAAAAGAGAGTTGTTTTAAATAAAAAAGAGTCCTTGAATAATTGCTCAATCACAAAAAGGCTAGTATTGCAATTCTAATTGGAATAGTAAAAAATCATTAACGAAGTTTCAACATTTTAAGTGAAATAATGGATGGGCTTGACTAAAGTTTTCAAATAGATAATGATTAACTTTTTTGGGAAAATTAATCAACTTGTAGTGACCAAAGCATGCTCCGATTGTCACTCCACAGTCTTGCCATCCGTTAAAACAGGGAAAACGCCTAATGATATTTGGAGTTAAAGAAACTTGCAATATCTGTTCAGACCAAGTAATCAAAGTTTGGTGGTTTGAACTGGTAAGTTATGATAATGATCAGGGTACGGTTTTTCGAGCTTCTTGTCATAAACAGGGTGTGCAATTTCATTCAAGTTCCAAGTTCTCCCTGAGCTTCCTGTCATATTCAGGGTTTCTACTTTCGTATTGACCGAAACTGGTTATTATGGCCGTAAAAAAACGATACGAGAGATGACATGATAATTGAACAGGAACTCAGTGCAATAAATAATATCTTTTGTCATAAACAGGGTACCCCTTTCAGAATCCCAGCGGAACCCCCCTACCCAAATTCTGGCGAAGTACCCCCCCCCCCCACGGGGGATTTGGTAGAATTCATGTGTTTATTTAGAGTGCCGTTGACAGCTCGCTAGGACGTTAAATGTTTACATGCATGTCTCAAGATAGTCATGGTAATAATTCATCAAAAACCGGTTCAATAGTTTAAAAACCGGCTAAGTTCATAGAGCATTTGGTATCTCAGAGTAGGAGATAAATCTTTTGCATTGGATTTTGCATCTAGCTAGAGCCACCGACGACGGGGCGCATTTGTCCTGACCCTAGATTGTGTGACATGGTTTTAAGCTCAAGCTGCGCTCAATTATCGTGGATTAACACAGAGGACCACTTGATTGAAGAGTATCTACTCTCTAGTTATGCTATTTATACTCTTGGCAAACAGTCTTAATACAAAAATAATAATAAAACAAGAAATATTGAGTCGATTTAGTGTTATATTGATAAACAACCCGTGTAATTGATTAGCCGTATAGCGTGTTTGAACGCTACAAGTTGAAATTCCTTCACGCGGTGGCATTGTAATAGTCGGAGCTAAAACTTGGCACAAGTAAACTAGAATATGTGTACTTGTGTGCTGTGCAAGTGTTCTTTCGATTTATTAGGTACCAGCAGCGATATTGGAGGCTGAATTTCACCTATAATTTGACTGCCGCTCGATCATAAAAACACAACATGTTTTAGAAGGCCGATTTCTCGTATTTAAAAAGCAATTTATTACAAATTCTTGAACCATTCTTAAAGATATAGAGTTGATTTAACTACCTGGGAAATGTGAATTAATTTGGATTCTTTTTGATCTATTGAGAGCTCTTTAAAGATGGCCATCGATTTTTGCATATTAATTAGGAAAATTACCCATTTTAATCGATTTTTTAAACTTTTTCGATTTTCTCAAAAAGAAAAGCGCGCTGGGACATTCTGATATTATTTCCTAAAACAACTTACCCAAAGGGTCGTTTTGGTACAATAAAAAGAAATTTGATTTTTTGAAACTGATTTAAGATTCTCGACGCTTACAGACATACGCTCTTAACAATTTTTTCGGTTGGTACTTTTTACCGAAGGAATAGGTATTCCTCTTGCTTTTCGTTGTATTTATTCTAGAATATTTGGCGATTTAAGATTCGAAATAATTTTTCTACCGTGTACACTTTTTCCAAAGTTTAAAAATGCAAATTAAGGCCTTAAAATACGGTTTATAAAAACTATGTGCGGAGATACCAAATTATTCAAAACCTACACCCAGAGGATTATGTAATGTATTTCTATCAGATTCAAAAGAAAAATCTCTGGGCAAATCATTTTTAGCTTTCCGTTGAGGTCTTTTTACGATCTCTATTTCGCGATATTTCAACCGTAAACAGCTTGTTGCGTTACCTCCACCGACGTGACTATAATTTTAATTGCAATCATTCCATCGCTGAATTTTGCTAAAATTAGGGGATCAAACCAAGAAAAAGACATCATTTAAGCAATAGAAAACTTTTTCCGTGCTTACATAGCCTGATAGCAACACAAGGGGAGGTTGGGAGAATTCGAGACAGTTATACAAACCGGAGACGTAGTCGAGAGTTTGCATAACTGTCGAGAATTCTCCCAACCCCCCGAGTGTTGCTATCAGGCTATGTAAACACAGAGAAAAAAGTTTTCTATTGCTTTTATAAAATAAATACTAAGGGAAAACATTACCACTTGCAAGAAAATAAATCTTTATTTGAATTTGATTCTCATATCAAAATACAAATTCTCCATACATCACGAACTTCGATCGTTAGCCAATCAAATTTTGTGTAATAAACGCTAAGGAGGCAAATGTGAAGCGAGAAAGAATCGCTAGCTATTTTCAACATTTATCATTCTAAAACTTTAAAACAAATACAAAGAAATGTCCAAAGATTGAATAGAAATCTTAATAAAAGATTTCAGAATCGATTATCTTTACGAAAGTGATCAAAAGTGGATAACAAGTGTCACTGTGAATGGAATTCTCGGTCGAAAGAAACGTGGTTTTGCTCAATTTGACAGCGAGAAAACATGGCAGTGAAGTTGATTGTTTCGTCTTGCCTCGAGAAGATATTTTGTGGAGCTGAAGAGCTATCGCTGGAAAAAGTTTGAAGCTGCTGACTGTTTCCTTGAAATACTTGTATTCTTTATCGGGCGGTGCATTTAAATCATGAGAAAGCACGTCGCTGAACAACCGCAGCTGTCCTGACGGAGGACGTGTGTTGTAGCTCCTGAGGGAATTCTCTTTGCGGTGACCAACGAGAGATTGTCATGATATTACGATCAGAAAGACCTGCATGAGACCATAGGGTTATGCCAGTGGCCCTGACCCAAGTCAAAATTTGGAACTTCGTCTTCGAAATACTTTTTTGGGGGCGTTTTTTTCCTCGAAAGAAACTGTAAATTTTTAATTTTTGAACTTGTACCGGGAAAACACGAAAGTTGTGACGTCACAACTGTGTTTACATACCCTCATGCAAACATGGCTATCAACCAATCACAGCGTGCGTACTATTTAATTTATTTTATAAAGTAATATCCAACACATTTCAATTGCGAAATATTAACATATTTTATCACATATTTTTTTAACTCATTCTATTGCGTGACACAAAGCATGCTTTGTCAGTAAAATGAACACGCAGATGAAAATCGAACAATAACTTTCAAACTAAATATATCAGTGAACTAACTTTATTTTATTTAGCAGCTCTTTCATTGGATTTTCAAAATATGGTTTTACTAATCCAGTAGCATTTAATAATAGCAATTTCCTTCAATAAACATTGTTTTGATAATGCATGAAACTAACATTGAGTTGACTGCCGCAATGATTAAAATCACGTGCCATCTTTCCATGGGAAAGTTCAGCAAGCACTGTATAAACATGGAAGTGGTTTGTTCGTTTAGTTCTATAGTTGGAGGTCCGTGTAGCTATGATCGAAGAGACAGAAATAAGTCAGTCGAGTCGTTACCCGTCAAACTCAAGAAGCTATATCAGACAAGCTCGAACAACTAGGCAAGTCCTGTTCCTACTCTTGAGATAAAGCTGGTATAGGTGAAATTGCTTCTCGGCTTCTAGTGAAGAATATATAAAAATTGCATTCTGACGAAAATACGCACATTGTGGTAGTTAGTCCTCCTACGTACTACTTTTGACATTTGGTAAATAACGCTAACTTGATAAAAGTATCCTACATTCAATAACAAATACCAATACCCCAAAGGAGGGTTTGACATTGATTATTTTTTAAAATCTTTTTCCTTGTTGTGTCATCGTGTTGAATAATTAAAGTAATCTTTCACACCAACCCAGGCATCCATCTCTCTCGCTGGAGTACTTCCCGGTAACTTCGACCGAGAAGTACTGGAGCAAGTCTAAGATCTATATTAATTATCGTTTCAGATATAAATGTCTACACTTATTTCAATAAAGTTAGTCACCAAAAACCTAGAAAGCTGGGATCACTGATATGAGCATCATGGGAAACTTTTCATATCAAGGAAGCATATATATACAAAGCTTTTTCGATACAAACTGCAGCTCGATGATGCTCAGAAGAGGTTAGACTATGACCCGTAAAAGATTCGCAAGTCCATGAACAGTTATCAAGCGGTTGAACGTGTAAAATGAATCTACCCATAACCCTTGTCGGCCTCAGCTTTATAGCTTTTCGGGTGACTAACTTTTTTGAAATAAGTGTATAAACTTTTTATAGACAGACAAACATATTTTATTTGGCGTTTTGTACATAGTTGCACATCAACTTAGTTCCAAATAAGTTAGTGCTCACACTAAATCCGTGAAACAAATACTATTTTTTAGCACTAAATAGTGATAATTAAACAATACAAAACAAAGAATTCTGTATGAAATAGTACTAATTAGTACTCATTAATGTTCACGGTTTTAGTGCATGCACTCTACGAGTATAGACGTATGTTTATGTATGCGCATAATATCTATATTCACATATTCCACACATACACGTCATACGTACATATATATTCTGTATGTATAAATGTTCATATAATTATTTCCATAAAATGCGTTACTAATCCTAAACATCTTTATGCAATATTATAAAAGTATTGATTTTTATTTGGTTTGTGTTTTTTTTTTGTTATATAAGGCTGCGTTCATAATGTATGGCAGTGGGGGGGGGGGGGGGGGGGGTGGGGGGGGAGGGGTGGCAGGTAGAAGTTTGAAATTTCCAGAATAATTCTCAACATCCCCCTTAAAGTTATGCAAAATAATTACGGTTCCCCCTAAGCAAGGCTTGTAGCTTCTTTCAAAAATTGTGCATCCCCTCCCTTTTCCTACCAAAATTTTCCCGATCCCCCCTCAATTTTACCTGTCCCCCCTCCCCCCTTTCATACATTATGAACGCAGCCTAATTTAAGTTATTTACACGAGCGAATTTCGCTGGTTGGCAACACACACCATTTTTATGATGCTAATATATGTTGAATGTTTGGAAATGTTCTGCATCTAAATGAGGACAGTTCAGCTGTTTCAAAATCACGCTGAAGATCTTGTGAAAGAATATATAAATCGCAAAAATGTGAGATTGGAACCGGTTTAGTTCACATAGTTTTTACCGACAAAGCATGCTTTGTGTCACGCAATAGAATGAGTTAAAAAAGTATGTGATAAAATTTGTCAATATATCTCAATTGAAATGTGTTGGATATTACTATGATGTCTTTTTCTTGGTTTGATCCCCTAGTTTTAGCAAAATTCAGCGATGGAATGATTGCAATTAAAATTATAGTCACGTCGGTGGAGGTAACGCAACAAGCTGTTTACGGTTGAAATATCGCGAAATAGAGATCGTAAAAAGACCTCAACGGAAAGCTAAAAATGATTTGCCCAGAGATTTTTCTTTTGAATCTGATAGAAATACATTACATAATCCTCTGGGTGTAGGTTTTGAATAATTTGGTATCTCCGCACATAGTTTTTATAAACAGTATTTTAAGGCCTTAATTTGCATTTTTAAACTTTGGAAAAAGTGTACACGGTAGAAAAATTATTTCGAATCTTAAATCGCCAAATATCCTAGAATAAATACAACGAAAAGCAAGAGGAATACCTATTCCTTCGGTAAAAAGTACCAACCGAAAAAATTGTTAAGTAGTTTAGCTGTAGGATGCGCTTATTTTTGTACTAAATTCCTTGACCTCGTCGGTCATTTTCCCCCTGCATTTGGGCGAAATCTATTTTCGTAAATTTCGTGGGAAAAAAATTTTTTTTCCAAAACTAACAACACCTCGATTTATTTTACACTAAGGGCTATCTAAAAACCAAATATGAGCGAAATCGATTTTTTGACTTGTGCCGATATGATGTTTGGTCGACTCTTACAGAAAATCGCTCTTAGTAGGTCTTATTGTTTATCGTTTATGAGTCATTAAGTGCATTGTGTTGGATACAATAGTCATCAAATTTTCATTAGTCCTTTGAATTCATTGACGGTAGTGTGATATCCTCGAGAGCCTAACTGGAATAACGTAGCCATTGCGTTTCTCAAAAGTAAATTGTTTTTAGGTCGTGCTTGCTTGCTTGGTTGGTTGAGTTTTGGAGTTAAAAATTCAAAATCCCTGCGCTCTATAAATTGGATTGGTAAACAAAAGACTTGTCCAAACTTGTCAAACAATAAACTCATGGCGTCAATTGGTCGTCATGGCAACTTTACAATACACTGTACCTACCCGTCATTTTATGGTAATTAGTAATAATAATTAAATCCACCGCATATGATACACGTAATGCGTGACGTATTAGAACATAATTAAATCCACCGCAAATACCCTCGAATCCACCGCAAAATTAGTAAATCCATCGCAAAAATACGGATCGTACCAAGCGACCTACTAAAAATAGATGTGACCTATCCAGGAGGGTGCTCAGAAGCGGCCTTGATTGCTTTTCAAGAACTATAACGTCATAATAGGGGTTGTTTTAAAAATAGATATGACCTATCCGAAGAGGAGGTGTGAAGTCACTATGAAGGGTATGACGTCATTTCATGGGGCTGACGTCATTGCAAGGGTTGATCCACGATCCACCCTGATCCACCCGTCGCAGAACCCCTATTCTGTATATTACTATGGCACGCCTATCTGAGCTGGTTTGTTTGTTGTTGTTGTTGTTGTTTTGTGTGTGTGTGTGTGTGTGTGTGTGTGTGGGTGTGGGTGTGGGTGTGGGTGTTTGTGTGTGTGTGTGTGTGTGTGTGTGTGTGTGTGTGATTATAATGTTTTTTTTGTTTTTTCAGGGGTCAAGGGCATTAAACAGTAATGTTTATCGGTGCCACTTTAACATGCCCTTGTGTAAGTATCTTTCCTTACTTAAAATTAAAACACCTGGCCGATTAGAGTTTCATGTTAAGTATCTCCTTTGATTCGAGGGTTTCTCTTACTTTCCTCCCTCCGAAAAATTAACCTAACAAGCTATTAAATTCCGATTCAATTTGAGTTGAGTTCGCCATGTTATGTCCATTCCAGCTAAGTAAGCGGCGATGAGGCACCATGGACTGTGACTGGATGGATTACAGAAAACCCAATTAGCTAAGGGTAATTTACATGTTGCTAATCTAAGTATTCACAATATTGTCCTCCCGTTCGCTTAAAAATCGACCCATGAAACTCCAGATTCTTGGTAAATACTGAGGTTGTCATAATTCTGTCTGCCGAATTTGAAGAAAATATTTCGATTGCCCTATTTTTATGATTTGGTCTTCGGCCTTTTTTGCCGCGCAACTACTTGATAGATTTTCTCCAAATTTGGCAGACAAAATTAAGACAATCTAATCACCAGTAGGGATGAGCAGTGGAAAACTACGAGCGCAAAGCACCCCAGCTTGAAGTATAAATGGATACAAAAGTACGTCTTCCAGGTTCTAGTTCTGTCAACGTTAAATGTATCATGTGAAGGAATCGGCAACAATGATCTTAAGATGTCACCTGCCTCAAATATTATATCTATATACTGACGTTCACACAGCGTCCCCAGTTTTGCATGAGAAAAGAAAAGCTATTCTAAATGTCGCTATAACGATGTCCCCTGCTGAACGTAGTTTTGGATATGAGAAATTTGAATTAAGCTCAAACATTAATTTTAGTATTTCTTATTCAGTTATTAAATGTATATGTTATAAGTAGTACTTACTCTTGTCCCTCAATTAGCTCTATTTTTTCCCATGAGTCCTAGTTGCGGAACGCAAAGCACTTCAGCTTAAAGTGTGAATGGATACAATAGTTTTTCATCTTTTATGCAAAACTGGAGATACTGTGTGAATTAACGTATGGACCCCTTGCACTAAATCCCTTTCTGGGGTGAAAAGAATTGAACATATTAACAGCATAAAAGATTTCAATCCTTAAAGCATGCTCAACTACGTCCAAAATAATTTTTCGGAATTCAAAACTTTGCGCAATAAGGACCTAAAATGTCCATGAAACCGACACACTCCAATTAATTTGTCTTTTCGTGCTTGATTGTATTTATGATTCCTGATCATTCTTAAGATATTTCCATCTCTTAAATTATTAAATCTTCCAATAACACACAATTTTTATGTGTTATCCCCAAATAAAGCAAAATCACGTGATCGATTTTTGCCAATCATTCGCTTGGATTTTGGACAGATGAAAGAAGATAACAGCATGATAATATTGGAGGCAGGTGACATCTTAGGAAGATCCCGTTCAGTTACTCATTCTCTCGGTTAAACAACTTCTCTCAGTGGCATGGGATGGCAATGAAGAACAAAGTAAGTAAATATCTCAGTTCACGAACGACTTCCAATATTTTTACGATATTAACAGTTTAATTGGCCAAGTACATTTTAGTCCAATATCTTTCCTTTGTTTATTTTGTTAACCTTCAGACGTTAGTATGTTAGTTCTTCTGGTTTCCTTATCCCGATTCTTCTGCTTTTTCTACTTCATGCATCTTCTTGTTATAATCATTTTGAAGTTCGCATTCTGGCTTTCGTTTCTTAGAAATTCTTCCATGATCTTAATGAAATTCTTCTCTTGTTTTTGATCTTATTTTTTTGTTCTTCTCATTTTACTTCTTGTTGTTGTTGTTGTTGTTCTTCTTCTTCTTCTCCTTCTTCCCTTCTTCTTTCCCTTCTCATCTACTTCTCAGCTTGTTCTTGTTTACTGCGAGTATTAGTGTATTTGCCGTCTTTTAAAAATAAAATAATTAAAATTTTAAAAAAATAAATCAAAATAAGTTTATTTCGAGAACAAAATCTGTAAGCTGGTTAAGCAGCAGTAAGGGGGACTCGCGGTCACCCCCGGGGATTATGCGGGTATTACCCGTCCTCACGTACGTGCGTCGGCCATGGGTATTACCCGTAAGGTCTTTCTGGGTATTGCCTGCGTAATTCGATTCGCAAAGCTCTCTACGGGTTTTATCGGTGCCCCGCAGTACTAAGTTAAGATATTTGTCCTATATACTATGCACGAATGTAAATAATTCAGTCCAATTTACGACTTTTGTGTGAAATGTCTTAAGCCCCGCTTTAAACCCACTAAGCCAAAAAAGTATATTTGTTGTGGTAAAAAAATGCGAATAGAAGAAGATACTTCAGCACAGTGTTACGAGTGTGATAAAAATATCACAAATGCCGTACCAAATGCCACCAGAGAGCAATATTACGCCAATGGAGGTCGTAAGGAAACACCTTATAAGAGAATGAAATACTTTAGGGAGTGGATGAGTCACATCCAAGGTTATCGCCTCGCGTACCTTGACAACGAAGTAATGGAAATGATTGCGCTTAACTTAAAAGAACCAACCCCGCAAAGCTTAAGGAAGACATTGAAAAAATAAAGCTAGGAAAATATTACAAAGGTATTCCCTATCTTTTGTCTGAAATTACCGGTGACTCTATTCCCGAGGTTTCTGAAGATACTATGAGAAGAGCTGAGTGGATGTTTTGTCGGCTGGATAAGGATATTCCTTATTACCCCGACGTAATTTACGAAATATTTTACAAAATAGACCCCAACCACCCCCTGTTGGGATGGATTCCAAGGCGACCGACATAATCTATTATGTCATGATAACAGCTGCGAGCTTTGACCGTGGTTTCTATTTCTATAGGGTTTTTACTTTCACGTGGCGGAAGTGGCGTACCGAGAAAGAATAATGAGTTGTTCACGTGTAAGACAATAGACAACATTCCGATCATACTCCTTCGCCTTAACAACAAGCGAGTTTGAAAGTAGATTTGATATTTACGTTTTGAAGGCTTCGTTGTTACGGCGCTCAGGAATGTGCTTGTAGGGACCAGACTTAGACACGCGTAACTCTGTTTTCATTTAATTCGTAACGACTCTCATTACATCTCGTCATTGAAGACTTTGTACAGTTTATGACCTTTGTATGGTTTATACGCTATTGTACGGTTCTACAACGAGAAAGTTATATTCTTAACATAAGACTTACAAATCTGAACGTAAGAAAACCGGAATTTACCTCAAGTTTGGCCTACAATAATGACTTTAAATCCTCTAACGTCCTTGCTACGTTCTTGTTACGTTCTTGTTACGTTCTTGTTACGTTCTTGCGCATGGCGAACTATGTTACCGCTGACCATATCTTACACCGCCCCCCAAAAGGGCATTGACCCTTTTTACCTTACCAAAAAAAACCCGGTACTTATGATACTTATATAACAGTAACTTAACTATCTTAATTTTTTCTTTGTTGCTAGTACGTGTATTCACGCTTGTTATTTCATGGGGTATCATCAGAATCCTCCTGTCGTTCCAATAGGCTCAGCTTCCTGATATCTCTTTCGTAGCTTCCTTTGGCGGTATGCACCAAAACTCTTTGTACTACTCCTAGGTTATCAGGATATGTCTCCATAATGCGTCCTAGGGGCCATTGTCCTCGTTGAAGGCTGTCGTCTTTGATCATTACCAGATCACCTTTCAACACGTTCTTCTGTTTCTTGAGCCATTTCTGCCTTTCCTGCAGCGTTGGAAGGTATTCGGCTACCCAGCGCTTCCAAAACGAATCTGCTAAACTTTGGGCCAGCTTCCATCTTTCCCTTGCCGCGATGTTATCGTCGTTCGGGCATGGCGTAGCACATGAGTTCGGTCTGAGAAGCAAAAGGCTGTTTGGCGTCAATACCTCCATGTCCTTAGGGTCATTTGAGACGGCTGTTAGCGGGTGATCGTTTATGATCTTCTCGACTTCACACAATGTCGTCGACAGCGTTTCGTCATCAAGTAGTTGATTTCCGACTGTGGCTCTAAGAATTCTTCTGGTTGAACGGATCATCCGTTCCCAAACGCCTCCAGTATGACTAGCGGATGGTGCGTTGAAATACCATTGGATTTCTTTCTCTCTCAATCTTTCGCGTATCTTCTCTTGGTTCCATTGTTTCAGGGCTTCTTTGATCTCCGACTCGGCTCCTCGGAAGCTGCTCCCGTTGTGACTGTACAGTTCAATAGGTGCGCCTCGTCTGCTAACAAATCTGCATACTGCTTGGATGAATGAGTCCGACGTCAGATCGGAGGAAACTTCTATGTGCACAGCGCGTACACTCAAACAGGTAAAGATACATCCATACCGCTTAGCAGTCCCGCGTCTGTATTTGACGTGTAATGGACCGAAGTAATCTACACCGGTTGATGTAAATGGCGGTCTACCAGGGGTCACTCGAGCTTTTGGCAACGGTGCCATTATCTGTGTTGGAGTTTGCTGACTTTGACGACGGCACGGTACACATGAGTTCAAAACTCGCCGGACAGTAGATGGTCCCTTTATTATCCAAAACTTCTTCCGTATCGCCGCCAACGTTTGGTTACGACCAGTGTGGCCATTATGCTTGTGGTAATGTCTGATAATCATACTCGTCACATGATGACTAGAGGGTAATATAGCTTGGTGCTTGTGGGTTTCGTCTAGTGGAGCGTTTGTCAAACGACCACCTACTCGTAAGACTCCATTCTCTGTAATCGGGCTCAGGTTTTGAAGACGATCATGTACGATCTTTGCTCCATGTTTAGTACGCATCTTGGTTGGTGCTGATGGAAAGGCCTCTTTCTGCACTAGCTTGATCACCTCAACTTCTGCTTCCGACATTTCATTCACCTTTAATGGTTCTGAAGATACTGCAGGATGTTTTGTCTTGTTGAAGTGCCACATCAGATATCGTTTGTAGCGTAGGAGCCATGCAACCATTTTACATAGTCGGTACAAACTTGACCAACGATGCAAAAGCTCATCTAAGGAAGTGGTAACATTCTTGACATCAACATTCGCTTTGACTTGAGCGTACATTTCTGCTTTGCTTCCCTTTACTTCAGCATCCTCGTCTCCTATCTCTTGCTCGTTGTCTGGTGATGACGGCCAGTAATCTTCTTCCCTTTGTAAAAACTCTGGACCATTGAACCATTTGCACATCTCCTTTTCGTCGTTGACTTTAATGCCTCTTGAAGAGAGATCAGCAGGGTTACTTTCCGTCGGTACATGACGCCATTGTTCTGGAGAAGATGCATCGTGGATTATTTGTAGCCTGTTAGCTACAAATGTATGAAAACACTTGGACACATTTCGAATATATCCGATAACGATAACAGAGTCTGTCCAAAATACAACACGGTGTATTGGCATTTGTAGCTCTTGGCGTATCTGCTTGTTGACCTTTACTGCCAGGGTCGCCGCTGACAATTCTAGTCTTGGTATAGTTATTGTTTTTAAGGGAGCCACTCTTGACTTTCCCATGATCAGGGTACAATGAACATTGTCTTCGATGTCGACCAAGCGGATATACGACGCTGTGCCATAACCTTCTGCAGAAGCGTCGGCAAAGTGATGTAGTTCTGCACTTCGTATCTCTTTCAAGATTGGTGACTTGTAACAGCGTGGAATTTGTACTTCCATCAGTTTCTCGACCGTTTTCTTGATTTCTGCCCACTTCTTAAGACATCCTTCTGATAGGCTTGCATCCCAGTCGTGATTGAGGCGACACAGCTGTTGTAACATCATCTTCGCGGGGAGAACAAATGGTGCCGCTAAACCTAGCGGGTCGTAAATAGATGCGACGAATGACAAGGTACCTCTTCTTGTGCTGCTCGTTTCCTTTCCTTGACGGAATCCTAGCATGTCTCTTTCAACGTCCCATTGAACGCCTAAAGCTCTTTCGACAGGCAACTTTTCCATATCGAGACTGACTGACCTTGCTCTTTCCATAGACGGTACTGCTGATAGAACTTCTCTTTCATTGGAAACCCACTTGGTGAGCCTAAAACCTCGTTTTGCTAGTAAAGAGGTAAGTTCTTTGACAAGTGAAATTGCTTCATTTACATTTGCAACCGATTTGAGGCAGTCATCCACGTAAAAGCTGTTGTTGATTGTTTCGATCGTCTGGACACTGTATTCTTCTCTACTATCTTCCGCTGCCTTGCGGAGTGCGTAAGAGCAGACGCTTGGTGACGACGTCGCCCCAAACAAGTGAACGTTCATGTTATGCTCCTCAGGCTCGCCTTGAAGATCTCCATTTGGCCACCATAAGAAACGCAACGCGTTCCGGTCACTTGGTTGTACATAAACTTGATGAAACATCTGCTCGACGTCTGATAAGAATGCCACACGTTCCTTTCGGAAACGTAGTAACACTCCAACCAACGAGTTCGTATTATCCGGACCTTGCAGCAGCTGCTCGTTTAACGATGTTCCGTTGTAAGATGCCGCACAATCATATACAACTCTGACCTTTTCGGGCTTTTGTTGGTGCATCACGGGATGGTGAGGTAGGTACCACCGGGGACGTGTTCGGTTACTTTGTTCCTTGTGATCGCTTGCTTGCACTTTCTCTGCGTGACCTCGCGATATATACTGTTCCATGGTTTCCGTATATTTCGTTAACAGCTTGTGGTCTTTTAAAAGACGTTTCTTTAGTAACATGAGTCGTGTTTCTGCCATTGACTTGTTGTCTGATAACTGTGGTCGCTCGTACTTCCACGGCAATCCTATTTGGTAGTGTCCATTAACGAATTCTACCGTTTTGTCCATTATCTTCTTGGCACGTTGGTCTTTTACTGAGAGGCACTCTCGAACTTCCGCAGTGCATTCAGAGAACTCGGAATTATACATGCGCACAAAGTCGTCGTGTATGTTCGTTAAGACTGGTTCCGATTCATTACATCCTATCGATTGATCAACATGGATGTAGTTCATACTTGCTCTTTGCCTGCTTCCCTTTCTCAATGGTCCAGTCACCGTCCATCCTAATAACGTTCGAAGTGCAAAGGGCTCTCGCTTCTTTCCACTTCTAACTTCCAAAGGACATAACGCTTCGGGCACGTCACTACCGATTAGCAATGTTATCTTCTTGTATATTAACTCTGGCAAGTCAATGTCCTTCATGTGATTCATCTCACTGACATCCTGTTTGACAACAACGTTCTCTTCAGTGATAGGCAGTCGGTTGGTCGTCCAGACGTTCGTTATTCGTACACCCTTTTCAGTTGACACTCCAGTGACGTCTAAACTTAGCTGTCTTCCGTTGTTTTCTTGATCACCCGTCATAGTAGACAGAATGAACCGCACCGGCTCTCCTTTTATTCCAAGATCATCAGCAAGACTTTGCAGGCACATTGACGTATCGGATCCGTCGTCCAAGAAAGCATACGTTTCTACCTCTCGATCGCCGTCGGGAGCCTTTACTTTAACAGGGATAACCTTCAAACTCACCAGACGTGAGTCAGTCCTTAATGCGTTATTGTGGGCTACATTCGCAGTCCTAGAGTGAACCGTGCTTGGTGACTTGGTTGTTGCAGAACTGTTGTCCGTCTCACTCTTTCTTTCTACACGTGTTACTATTTTATCACTAGAAAGGCTTGGTTGACTACGTGGTCGTTGTTCATTCACCAGAGCTGTGTGAAGTAAAGGGTGATGGTTACCTTTACATCCTCCTTCGTTGCATGCTCTCGTTTTTCTGCAGTTCTTCGCTACGTGACCCCCTTTAAGACACTTCCGACAGAGTTCCCGTTCCGACGTCACGTCCATACGTTGCTTTCCCGTCTTTTCACAAAAACTTTCACACTGATCGAGATAATGTTCCTTGTCGCATAGAGGACAGTGGGGTCGCAAGGTTTTGATTTGTGAGGCCTTTTCTTCGGAGTAATTCTTGTTTGACGTCGTAGCGAGCGTAGTCACCTTAGCAGCTGGACCACCATAGGCTCTAGTTTTTATCTTCACGTCTCTGTCAGCTCTGTTATCTTGAATCAATTGACCAAAGTAAGTGTTTGCTACGGTAGCTCGTTGCTCGATGAACGTCGCTAGATGTAAAAACGTGGGAGTTAGTCCTTGATCATAAATTTGACTGGCCTTTTCAGCCCACTTTGCCTTCCACGTAATTGGTAGACGATTTACGACCTTTCCTAGAGTGTCCAAAGAATTCAAGCTTGATTCGAGTCCGAGCCCACTCGATCCCAGTAGACAGGTCTCCATATCGCGAGAGAGCTGTGATAACCTTTCACTTTCCGTTATTTTGATGCATGATCCTTTAACGACTTTGTCTAGAAATGCTTTCGATACAACATGAGTTCGACCAAAGTTCTTCTTTAAGATATCCTTTGCTTTACAGTAACCTTCACTTGCTGGCATCATCACACAATGTTCAATCGATTCTCTAGCTTTGCCCTTGCAGAATTGAATTAAGTAGCTTGGTCGATCACTGTCATGTGTCTCTCTTCCTTCGATGTTTATCTCAAAGTTTTTGATGAACAATGGGAACATCAGTGGATCTCCATCGAATGACATGTATCCTCTCTTGGGCATGCTCAATGTCCTGACAACTTCATCCATTGTCTCTTGTTGTTTTCGTAGAACGTTAAAAACTGTAGAAGTGTTCGTGGTGTGTGCCGACCGAATGTCGCCGTCTGTTCGATCTTGAAGAAAATCATAATCAGTTTCATTGCTGAACACTTGGCCTTTGTGACTCTCATCTGATCTAAAGGATTGATCGCCGTCTTCGCTATACACGTGCGACTCATTAACTTCTCGCTCTACATCTTCTAACTTAACTTTGGGGTTTACATCAACGTGTTTAGCTTCAGGCTTCACTTCCACGTGCTTTACCTCAGGTTTCACATCTACGCGCTTAATTTCAGGGTTTACGTCAACGTACTTAGCTTCAGACTTTACATTCGCGTGTTGAACTTTAGGCTTTACATCCACGTGCTTACCTTCGGGGTTCATATCCACGTGCTTAACTTCGGGGTTTACATCCTCGTGCTTAACTTCGGGGCTTACATCCCCGAACTTAACTTCGGTCTTTACGTCTACGTGCTTAACTACGGGTTTCACATCCACGTACTTAACTTCGGGGTTTACATTCACGTGCTCAACCTCGCGCTTTACATCCGCGTACTTAACTTTGGGGCTTACATCCACGTGCTTAACTTCGGGCTTTACGTCCATATGCTCAACTTCGAGCCTTACATCTACGTGTTTTACGTCAGGGCTCACATCAATGTTGAACTTTAGATGACTGAGAACATTCTTCGAGATAATCGAGTATTTTGACTATTTTCTCACCGTCACTTTGTATTGGTAGGTCGAGAAATTCGTTTTGCGATCCATCACTATCTATTTCGTCCACCACCAGCATGTCTACCTCAGCCTCTTCGATTTCTGTTCGAAGTCGGTGTTCTTCTAGTTTCTTCTCTAGCTCCTTCCTCTCATCCAGCCGCTGCAATCGTAGACGTGCCTTCTCCAACTTAGCCTTTGTAGATGCGCGACTGCGTGTTGAAGATCGACAGGACTTTGACGACATTCTACTGTAAGACTTGCGGCTCCATCTGTCGCCTTCTTCGGTTAAATTGACGGAAGCGAAGTGTTTAAACATGTGAGGGGATGAAACTACCGTCGTCGTTGTTAAATCTCTTGTCGCGGCTGGCACGGTAGCTTTCGAAGCTTGGTCATTAACAGTCGTCAGCCACTGTCCACACTTCAGTAAACACGCACCTCTCCGTTGAATCTCGTTGCTGTGTTCTTTGGTGAAGGTCTCTCTTTCGTGCAAATCCATTAGCTGCATCATTTTGTCATAAATCCTTGTCAGTTCTTTGAAGGTAGATTCCATTGTGTTCCTCTTTTCTTCAACTAAGTGTTTGTCTGATAGTTTAATTGCTCGGTCGATTTCGTTTTAACTTTTTGTCAAGTGTCCTTTGTAACTACTATAGGATCTTTTGAAGCTTGTCAGTTTCTCTGAAAGTACTCCTTCCACGTCGTCATACGGTATGTTCGTAGTCCTCAGTCTTGGTGGTAGCATAAGTGTCTTTGATAATCCATAAATATCATGAACATTAATTGGAATCCCTGTGTTCAACGGCCCATGAAGATTGTTCCATGAATTTCCTGTTGATTCGTAGAAACTGTGTGATGGGATTCCTGTGGTACACCAATGAACATCGGTTGACGGTATTCCTGTGGTCGACGGGTGAGATTCGCTAGATGGAGTTCCTGTGGTCTCTGAACAAACATAAACATTAAGCGGTCGACCTTCGGCTCTTGACAAACCATTAACAGGAACATTACATGTTGAAATTGCCATAGCAGGGAATTCATAACTTCCTGAAATTCCAGTAGTAGTCGGCGAACCATAAACATTGACATTAATTTTTGATATGCTAGCGTTAACATTTACACATACTTCGCTTATCGGGTTTTCAGACTCATCTTCGTTTGTTTCAGTTGACATGTCAACTCAGTAATTTCCATTCGTCGTAACGTAACAATTTTCAGCTCTTTATCACTAGTTTTTCATTTGCCTTTTACCTTAACTTTGGACGACTTGAGAACTTGATGTAGGGACCAGACTTAGACACGCGTAACTCTGTTTTCATTTAATTCGTAACGACTCTCATTACATCTCGTCATTGAAGACTTTGTACAGTTTATGACCTTTGTATGGTTTATACGCTATTGTACGGTTCTACAACGAGAAAGTTATATTCTTAACATAAGACTTACAAATCTGAACGTAAGAAAACCGGAATTTACCTCAAGTTTGGCCTACAATAATGACTTTAGATCCTCTAACGTCCTTGCTACGTTCTTGTTACGTTCTTGTTACGTTCTTGCGCATGGCGAACTATGTTACCGCTGACCATATCTTACAGTGCTGCCGTCATTGATAGCTTCAGGCATTTGATTACGCATAATTTCCAGACTGTCGTTCAATATGCAAATGAAATCCTGTCTCGCTTTTTTCAAAGCAAATATTTATTGAGCGAGCTTTCTTTGGAGCTCCTCTTTTGCTTCTTGGTAGATCTTTTTGCGAGATTCCTCGGAAAGATCTTTTACGACTGTTTTTTTGTTTCTTATGTCCGACTTTAGTTTCTCGTACTTTTCCTCTTCAGCTAAGATAATCGAGAATTCTACGTCGTCTATCTTTCTGTCACGCAAAGCCTTTGAGACAAGGTTGGTAATAGTATTTATTTTAGCCCTAGACAAAGCTACTGTCGTGTCGTGTTTTGATAATTTCGTGGATAGCTTTTTCATAATACCCGTAGCAACAGCAGAAATAATGCCGCAGGCTGCCCCAACGCCGTCCAAAGAAACTCCTACGATTACTCCGGGTCCGGTAAGCGAAGTAGCGACACCGGAGCCCGTTAACACTACGGATATGGATCCTGAAGTTATCGCAATCTTATGTAGCGTGCTACGAGCCCTGAAGTACTTTTTTCTAACTTTTTCGTAGTGTTTTGTCTGCCCTTCCAAGTAATCCAGTATTAAGTTCGCTTTGTTAAGTCTGAAATTCTCTGCATCAGTATGGTAGTTTGGAATATCTGGGTAAATCTTAGGTGCCGATGGTGTAACATCCATTATATATACTAATGTACGACGCTTTTGGGAATGACATTGAGGAGCAGCCACATCATGATAATCGGGACTACTGGAATTGG
The DNA here is from genome assembly GCF_029948245.1 of Actinia tenebrosa. Lineage (NCBI taxonomy): Eukaryota > Metazoa > Cnidaria > Anthozoa > Actiniaria > Actiniidae > Actinia > Actinia tenebrosa. Next base: position 4,884,223 of record NW_028292576.1, read on the forward strand.
AGAGCATTTAGGAAGATGTTTCCACATGCAGACCCTAGTAAGTTCGAAAGAAGACCCGATGGCGTTTACTTTAACGGCTCCAGAATGTACAGCAATGCCGACTTGAGTCCAAATATAACGAAGAAGGTACCCGAGCATAAAGAAAGGCGAAAGGTAAGCAAACAGCCCAATTTTCCAAAGAATCTATTAGTAACTAATCAGGATTACCCAAATTACGATGCTGAAGGTGGTGTAAACGTCTTTGATAAAATAGTGACACATTTGAAAATTTCAGTGGGCAAGCAAACGTTTGACGTAATAGTAAGGAATATCTTTAAGGATTTCAATATTACGCACACTTCCGGGAAAGAAGACAGTGAGTGGCTAAAGGGACCTAACTTTAGATATTGGACGCAGCAGCTTAACTTCGTAGTTTGGGCAGCTACGAAGGGATGTGGAGTTGCGGTGGACATGTTTGACACTGCTTTTCTAAGGTTCCATGTGGCGTTTACTATGCGTCGTCTATTAAAGGAGCTTAACGTACCATTGCCGGGGGATAAGTCTTTTGATAGAATGAATAACCACTACGATTCCGCTGGCTTAGAAAAGCTAGTGAATGAGTTTAAGCCGCAAAGGAGAGACTTTCGTTATCGAGAGGGCGCCACGAATGATTTAGGTATTATTTATCTTTATCATCCAGATGGGATACGTACTGCAGACATGTATCATCAAAGATACCCAGGTACGTTGGAGTTTGCAGACTTAGGCGGTAATAGGCAAGACCTTAATCTCATTGATGAAGTGAAAACGATTTACCCAAGTTCATGGGATCCATTCGTATTATTAAAAGGAAAAGGCCTAAGAAACCTAGCTCGAATTAGCCGCAGCGGAGAGGCATTTGTGTACTGCATCTTAGGAGCGCAGGTAAATACCCGCAGCCCCATTGTTTGATCCCAAGGTGCTTCACAGGAAACGCAACAGGAATTCCTAACTTTATTTGAGTCCGCAATAATAGAAAATGACATATCCAAGTCAGTGCAAAGGTACCAAAAAGCAATACAGGATTCTAATGTGCGTTTAGATTACGCTTTATCGCCAGGTTGTTTGTTGATGCCAAGCAATTTGGTTATAAATACAAATTCCGTGGTGGGATACAACAACAAGCTTCAAAAGGCTACTAAGGAAATGGAGTTTGGCGTAAACGATATAAAGTCAGATACTTTTGGAGCGATTCCACACTTTGTATCCCCGCCGAAAAAAGAACATGTTGACAAGCCTGTGTCCAAGCCAAAGCATGTTCCAACGTTACCAACCATAACTGAGGAATATGACCATAACTTACTAAAAGCCGGCCTAGCAGCCGCAAGCATTGGTCTGAGTTATTATATATGGCGATGAACAACCCCTACGTAGCTGGAGTAGATTGTGTCTATACGACTTACACAGGCGAGAAAAAATACACCCAAGCAGCTTGGGTTGATGTCACAGGAATGTCTGTAGACCTGAACTACTCAGGAAAGAAGCTGATAATATGCAGTCTTTCTTTGGGGGCCGTTAGTAATGCGAACATAGGATTTCGCTTTTGTGATGAAAATGGAGTATTACAGCCCATGCGCGCAAAGACGAACAACAGAGAGCCTACGCATTTCTCAGTAGAGCCGCCAACGAATAGCGCTGAGAATCTTTCCGTTTGGACTTTTCACCTAGTTGCCGACTGCCATGGGAAGGTAAGGCTGCAAATACGTGTAGATGACACCGGGAGCGTTTGCATAAATAGCATAGAAAATCAAAGGAATACTATCTATAATCACATGACCATTAGCACTTTGACGGTGGTTAGACTCTAGGAGGATCTTTGATCCTTGAAATATATGAATCCGTACGTAAGGGAAACGCGTTACGTCCATCGCGTAGATGAAGAGGGATATGACGATGTTGCTTGGCATGACGTTGGAATGTGGGTTGAAGTTGGGGGCACTGCGTTGGTCATTTGCACTATTAGCATTAACGCAAATACGCATGCAAATGTGGGGTTTAGACTTATTGACGAGAATAATAAGCCCCTGCTTCCTTATCGAACTTCAACGAACACCAGGAAAGTTACCCATTTTTCGATGGAGCCCTACACAAGGTGCTCTGAAGACCTAACGCCAGTGACTTTTCATATGCTAGCCAATTGTAAATATACTAGTTGCAAGTCACTTCTGATGACGGTAAGTTTGGGATAAATCGCATAGGTCGCAGGCCCGCTGTTGCAGTCTGGAGTCATAAACTCATTTCTACCATGAGTGTGTTGCCGCTAGTTCCGAATTACCAGGGTGGTGCTAATACTGTCTTTCATTATCCCCAAAGCAAGACACCAGGGGCGACTGATGAGAAGGACAAGATCAACCCTTCATCTCCTTCAGGAGGACCATCCCGATAGCTACTACCAAGATCCAGATGTTATTCCCCACGAACTTGAATAGTTCTCCGCCGGCCCTAAGTGCCAAGGAAACGACAGAACCCAATAGCCCGGGCAAACCGGCTGCCACCTTTTTTCCCAAATCCGTTAGTCCTTTGCCTAACTTGCTTACACCGCTACCCGTAGCCTTAAGCGCGTATAGGATATATCCTACTACGCTTGAAATAGCGACTGCAAATGCAAGAGTAATGCCATACTTTACCAGGGCCCTTTTTATCTTTTTCTTGGTGGTAAGCCCCAGCTTCCGCTCCAGGTTGTCTTTTTGCGCTCGCAATTCCGCAACTCTTACCTGAAGGGTTTCTACTTCCCTTTGGGCTGCCTCCCTTTCCTCTTCGGGACGAGTCTGGTCATTAATTATTTCCTGTTGCTGCTCTATTTGCCCCTCCAAGTCTTCGATGGCCTGGCTCATTTGTCTGATTTGCTCTTCTTTGGTGTTGATTTCGGCAACCAACTGCCGCCGTTCCTCCAAAGAGCCGGCTATGGTGACATGCAAGATTTTGGCTTCTTCCTTGCTCATGTCCAGGTCTTGCAGGGCAAGATCGAAGGCCTTTTCGGTTTGGTCTCTTTCGCGTAGGGCATTGTCTCTTTATTCTCTCATTTCTATTATTTGCTCATTTTTGTCGTCAAGTTCTCTCTTTTGAGCATCGAGAAGTAGTCGGTTTTGTCTCATATAATCTGCTTCCCTTTCTCCCAACGTTTCTTATAGCCCCTCGGCGCGCCTTTCTAGCGCGACCCTTTCGTTTAAGGTTTCCAACCTTTCTAACGCACTCCGGGTGGCCTCTCGGAAACCCCTTAATCTCTCCACGTTGACCTTGACTGAGCCAGTATCATCGAAGAGGACTTGTGGTTTGGTCCAACGGTTGGCCCCGGCATGCCTCATGTCTCTGACGCTTATGAGAACTTTGTTTCCGCGCTCTGTGAGCCTTACGTCGTCGGGATAGCGTTGCCTTAGCTCTTGCGTTGTCCACTCTACGGTTTCCCGCGCGGGGGCTTCCTGCTCGTTCATATTTCGAAGTTCCAAATACTCAGGGACGGGCCTGCCGCGGTTCTTTGATTGCCACTTGCGTTTCAGGGCGGCCTTGAAGTTTCTCCATCCATCGCCGCGTGAATATTGCAAAGCCGCGTCGTAAATTAGGGGGTCGGTCTCCGCGCCCTTAGTCCATGCGTCAAATTCTTCGTCGTTTATGTCCACTTGCCTTCTTCGGTAAGGGGGTCAAAATCCGTTCCTTCTACTTCCATTATATATGATAAGCTCAAAGTTAAACCCCAACGTATTACCTAAGCAGGTTGGTGGCCTAAAGGCAGAAAGAACCTTTCATAGGGTAACCTTTATCCCCAGCAGCGCTAAGCCAGGAGAAACCTTGTACGTAGGCGTACCCCGCCTAACGGATAACCTAGTATTGGTTCCTGGCACCTTGGCTCTAAGGTTTGACCTAACGGTGCAGCCCAGCACCGCGGATGAAAGGTGTTGCGTTAAGAACGCAGGTCGCAACTTAGTCTCTAAAATGATAATCAAGTTCGCCGGGAAATCCCTTTTGGACTTGAACAGGTACGATCTGTACACCACGTACAAAGATTTGTGGTTGACTGCGTTTGACCGCGCGCAAAGGATAGAACAAGGAATTGGTAGCCTCGTCCTGCGTAAGGTCCGCAAGCCCGTTAAGACGCAGCCCACGGACTCCAGCGGAGAAACGGCAGTAGCAGATGCTACTAGGGTAAAGACGGCCTATGGTAGCAAGTATGTCATACCATTGCACTTTGAAGTGATTACGAACCATGGTGTGTACTACCCCAGGCAACTAAGTGAACTACAGTTTGAAGTAGCCTTGGCGGACACTACGAACGTCCTAGGGGGAATGGACACCGCAATTAGCGGGGCCGTGGATCCCTATTCTGTTACCAACTTAGAGCTCCAGTACGAGACGGTGTACAGCGAAGAACTGGCACGCAGTGCGGGTGCTGAATATAGCGCCGGAAAGGCATTCCTTTACGACCACGTAGTGATGTACAAGACATTTAGCTTCTTGGAAAAGACGGACGAGGTCATTAACCAAAGCATTAACCTCCCCAGGCGTAGCCTAACGGGGTTGATGCTGGTGTTTGCGAAGCCCTATGAGGCTGGTAAGCGCAACAGCGAAGCCTTCCATAACCCCAGCATTACTAACGTGGGGGTCAATATCAACGGAGTACCTAACAAGGTCTACTCCCAGGGAATAAAGCCCGCAGACGTGTACAGGAAGGCAATGCGCAAATTTGGCGACCAGGTGAATCCTGAGGAGTTCTTTAAGGATAAGTACGCGTTATGGATCGACATGCGCACCACCAACGACGAAACCATGCACGGTCAGGGTCTGCGGTTGGTCAACACCCAAGACGGCATCACTTTGGAGATCAAGCGCACAAAGAATGCTGCTGCGGGCGACGCCGACAAAATAAACTGCTACATCTTCGTGGTTAGCGACGCGCAGTTAAGCGTAGAAATGAATCAGCTAAAGAGCGTTGCGTATTGATTCGTTCGCTGCGCTCACTCATCCGGGAAAGATAAAATATTCGACTAATATACCATGTTACGCAACTTCTGCAAAGATGAAACGAAACTGCAATGCATAGTGCAAGGCGACAAGCTGTACTTTAAAGCGAAGGAGGTGGCTTTGGCGTAGAGTTACGAGCGCCCCAGAGATGCAATTAGAGAACACGTATCTGAGAAATACCAGAAAAGATGGTCTGACCTACAAGGGGCTTCAAACCACCGCTCCCTTACTACGCAACCACATTCCGTGTTCATATCCGAGTATGGTCTTTACGCGTTAATTTTTAGTTCCAAACTGCCTCAGGCTGTAGAGTTTCGTGAATGGGTATTTGAGGAAGTCCTTCCCGCGCTGCGTAAAAGTGGTAAGTACGAAGTAGAGCGGCGCTTTGACAGCCCCAACAAGCTGGTATTCAAAATCGAGAATGAGTTTGACCTCCATAAAAAGGTAGTGGATTACATACGAAGATACTACCCGGAGATGCTGATAACGCCAGGCTTAGGAGAACTGCAGGATAGCGACGGCAAGCGCATAAAGTGTTGGCAGAAAGGATATCAAAAAGGACAACCAGATCTGACAATTCTTAATGCTCATAAGAAATACAATGGTTTCTGTTTGGAGCTGAAGACACCCAAAGGAAATGGGGTGTTATCTGAGGATCAAAGGAGGATCTTAAACAAGTACAAAAGGAATGGGTACAAAGTAATGATCAGCAACGATTATGACGACATCTGTAGGAGTATCACGGAGTATTCCCAAGGGATTAGGCTGCCCTGTAAATACTGCTGCAAGAAGTTCAAAAGCATGGACACTTTCGACATTCATCATAAAAAAATTCCATAGAATATATAATGGATAAGGACAATCTCAATGAGTTAAAGTTCATACAAACGCACTGGAGGGAGCTGACGGTAGGGGAAATCTACGAGATAAAGAATTACGTTTGGTGTTAAAGAATAAAGAAAGAATATACACACTTTGGGCTCCTGATAAGATAAGGTATGCCATCGAAGGGCAAGAGGTTACCCATGTCATGAGCCATGGTAAAAAGGATGGCAGGTGGGTATTTGACGTAGTGAAGTATGAGCCAGAGAGTCCTTTGCATGGTTAGTGTCTAACAACGTCCTCTGAGCCTTTGGGTCGGCTGCGCACCAATACCCCACAAAGGCTTCCTCTAAGAAAGTACTGCCGCAATGTGGGCAGTCGTATCTTTTTTTAACCTCAAAGATAACCCTTTTCGGGGTCGTCATGACGCATTCCGCGGGTGGTTCGCATGATAAGCAGTCCATATATTGAAAGGGTTATTAGAATTCCCCCAAGGAATGCTGCTGCGTAGATAAAGAAGGTGTCATGAAGGCTCGAGGAAACGTAAAATCCTACAAAGAATGCGATGATTTGAGTCAGCATATATCTCGGAAACTATTTTGAAAATATTCTTATTCTTATTAAGGATTTATTATTACCACGGAAACTATTTCAGAAATATTCTTATTCTTATTAGATCCTTATTAAATGCCTGAAAACTATTTCAAGAAATTCTTTATTCTTATTTATTATTTATTATTCCACAAAAAAGAAGTCAAAAAAATTATTAATATTATTATTTCCCCTTAATAAGAATTTAAGAAGAATAAGGATATTCCTAAAATAGTTTCCCACCATTTAATAAATAATAAATAAGAATAAGGATCTTTTCAAAATAGTTTTTAGGGTAATAATAAATCCTTAATAAGAATAAAGATATTTCTGAAATAATTTCCATATTTCCTAATGGCTGCTACGCCACTCAATTACTTGCTCCATGTATTCTTTAAACGTCTTGGATCGACGCTTACGAACAAGCACTGCCAAATATGTTGACCATCTCTGACACAGCCGCAGCGGCCACACTCCGCTTCCCAGTATCCCCTATTTTCCCACCGCGTTCCTTCAGCCTTGTCAAACGGTGCAAAGCGCATATCTATCTTCTTTTTACGCCGTATTAACCTCTTGTTGGTCTCCTGCAGGCAACAGCGCTCCGCACGATCCCCATGTTCATAACAGACAACCTCTTGCATGTCATACTTGCTAAGACACCTTTCTTTAGGCCAATCGTCCCCCTTGTCCTCCTCGCTGTAAATGCAGACATTTTTTAGACAAACCATGTTTTCCTCATGGTACTTTAGCATTTGTTTTGTGCTGAATTGACGTGTGCAGTTCTTGCAAACGTGATCCTTTGACTTCTTACACACCGCCCCCTCAATATGATAATTTAACATTTGCTTGCTGCTGAAAGCCTTTCCACAATCGTTGCACTCCATTATATAATAAGAATTTAATAAGAGTTAGAAATTTCCGCAAGGAAATTTAAATGGGATACCTCATAAAGTCTGTGACAGACTCCTTAGCCCACATAGCCATTGTCATCAGCGCACCAACCCTCCTTGCGCTCTTCAAACTGCGCATTTTGTCACTTAGTTCCTTTACTTGATCTCTTAACCGGTCAATTTCCTCCCTTTGCTCATCTACCAGCTCTGACTTTTTCCTGGACATATCCACCATGCTTCTAACGGACTCCGCGGGCTCCATATATACAAATAAATATAATGAACCCCGAACATATGCCCTGTAATGCGCTGATAGTAGGACCTACCGGCTGCGGAAAGACCCAATTCGTAGTGGAGCAGCTATTAGGACCCTTTAGATACCGATTTGACTATATTGTCCTCCTTTGCCCCACCTACGTGAACAACAAAACCTGGACGGTCATAGGCGTAAAAGTTGACGACTTCTTCGTAGATATCTTAGACCCCAATGAGTTATCCGGGCATTTGACGTTTTGGCATAGGCAATTCCCTAAGGATACGCAAACTTTGCTCATACTGGATGACATGTGGGGATGACGTAAAAGGCGCACATCAGAGCTTGTAAAGCTTGCTTTCAGCGGCAGGCATGACAATATTAGCGTTTGGTTGCTCTCCCAGCAGCTTACCAGTGTCTCTAAGCCCTTCAGGGAAGACATAGGCTCCCTGGTTGTCTTCTACACGCCCAGTAAAAGCGATCTGGAAACCATCTTAAGAGACTATGGCGGTGAAATATCCAAGGAAAAGCTGCACGAATACATGCGGCATCTAAAAACACACCAACATTCCAAAATGATCTTCTCTTTGAGGTTTCCGTACGAGGTAAAAATCTGTGATTTTTAATATATATATGGAGATTGAGCAGCTCATAGATGAAGTCCCTTATGCAAATTGACGAAAGTAACCTTAAGGAACAACTTAACGTCCTTATGTCATCTGGGAAGTGTAAAGAAATGATAGGCAAGGAATTTACCCATGAGCAAATTGATAAGTTGTCAGAAGAGGAAGTTAAGAAGTTCCATAAGAGGTATGAGGCTGCCCTTGCAAGTAAGACCACGGACGCCGTAGCAGACTCCGCCATTAAGTTGGCAACTAAATTGCTTGGACTTGCACTGCCCATAGACGACGTGGAGCAACTACAGAAGGACATAAGAAATGACTATGTCATATCCCAAGAACTTAAGATAACCTGTGGGTGGTTGTCTATGAAGTGTGGTAAGTTAATGGCAGTCGCCTCTGCGGCACTTCACGTAGCTCAGCACGTCGACTTGAAAGGACTTGGAAGGACTTTAAGAAGGACAGAGAAGTCGAAAGGGTATTCACGGCAGCACTTGCCGAGGTCGATAACAAGTCACCTCAAGAACTTAGTCAGGTCGCCTCAAGTACTTAGTCAAGTCGTCCTTAAGTCATTCCCAAGTACTTACTCAGGTCATCTTAAGTCATTCCTAAGTTACTTGTCAAGTCCTTCAAGTCCTTAGTATAAATGAGTGAACCCGAACCAAGCGCAGAGCAACCCCAAGAAGAGCAGAAGATCACCAAGGCTATATCTCCAGGCAGAGTTGCTGCAGGGAAGAAGCTCGCCGAGAAGAACAGGAAGAACAAAGCCAAAAAGAAGAAAAAGCGGAGGACGAAGGCGAATCCTTCATTAATCCAGGGTACGTAATTGGCGCATTATGCGTCTTCTTGGCCGCAGGCAGCCTTTACTTTCAATGGCAGGCAGCAAAGCCAAAGGTAGAATTAAAGGCCGTGCATGTGACGCAGGAGCCCCCTAAGAAAAGTAAGATTCCTGAAATGGAATAAGCCTTCTTGCTTTGTAATATAATGCGTAAAATCGTAGGTGGTACTATTGTCATTGCCCCCATTCTTGCTGGTATTGGTTGGGTTGGTACGAAGCTCTTTGGGGAAGAGCTTACGGCTGACCCCAGTAAAAGCTTGGCTAACATTTTAAAAATGAGTGTTTCCTTTGCACTTGCTCTTACAATAAGAGATTACTTACAAGGGGGTATGCCTGCATTAAGAAAACTAACTGAGCCTTCTGACCCTGTAATATAGTGTCAACCGCGTTATTGAAAACTTTTGAAGAGGCTGCTATTATTACTTCCATTGTTGCGGGTATTGGTTGGGTAGGTAAGAAAGTGCTCAAAGAAGACGTTGCTAATTTTGCTAAAATGACCGCTGCCGTAGGTGGAGCTATTATGGTAAAGGAGTAATTACAAACGGAAAAATGCATTCCTTCTAACATATAAATGGCTATGATAGGAGGCGCAGTATTTGCAGTTTTAGCATTCACTGGGGCTCAGTATGGTGCCAGAGCTATAGGATCGAGCAATACATGGTAACCCAAGCAAAGACATGCTAGCTGAAAGAAGGAGGCATGGCTTAGCGCTGGAGAAGTATCAAAAGGACGTGGCGGCATGGAATGAAAAAAGACAAGCTTACAGGGATTGGCTGGATAAGAACTACCAAGACAAGATGCAGGCGGATAACAACTTCGAAAACACAGACTACGCCTTTAAACTCTATGCACAGACGCATCCGGACTTCAAAATCAACAAACCTCAGTTCAAGAATTACTATCAGCCTTCTAAGAAACAAAAAAGATAGCGAGCTGGTCTTTGTTGGTATTGCCGGACTGGCCGGAGGCGCAGCTTTGGCGTGGGCACTGGAAAGTGCCTATAATATATGATCATCTTTTTGGAAAGCGACAAAAATAACTTTACCACGTATTTGAATCCCCCCATCAAAGCCCATAAGGTTCGGCTCATAAGTTGCTCTTTGTACAATTCTTGGTATAACTTGATCAATGGTGTGGTCATTGAGCATACAGGAGAATCTAACTATCAACAGGTAATGCTGCCCAATGGACATTACACCCCAATCACACTGGCCAAGGAATTAGCAAAGCACGGTTATACTCTCACCACAGGATTGCCGCACGAAATGACTATCAAACATAATATGTCAAATTATTCCGTAACTTTTGGAAAGCTTGACGCATTGGGGTCTTTATTATGTGCCTCGGGTAAGACGATTACCAACACGGCCATACCTGTAAATTGGAAAGTCGCATCCTCTTATGAAGTCTATTGCGATTTGGTTCATAGTTACAGCAATGGAAAAAAGTATTCTCTTATGTCCAAGTTTCCGCCCAAAGGTAATCCATTTGACTTAGTCGAATACACTCCCATTTCTTTGAGCTATGACTTGCCTTGCGAATTGGTAGAAAGCATAACCGTCACCATCAAAGTGGACGGAGAGACAGTGGACTTCAACGGCCGCAAGATCAATCTCGTCCTGGAATTCATATAATGCCCCGCGTAGAGGACAAACTCAAGAAGATTTACTACGGGCCCGAAGGCTATTGGAGAGGAGCGTCAGCTATCAAGAAACTTGCAGCCGCGGCCAGGGTACCAGAAGAAACGGCTAAGAACTGGCTAAAAAAACAAACCCTCTGGCAGGTTGATCTTCCCGTGCCTAAGTACATTCCCAGGCCTAGCTTCACCGTAAATGCCCCCAACAAAGTTCATCAGCCGGATTTGCTTTTCTTACCGCACGACAAGGTGAGAAGAAAGACCTATAGATACGCTTTGACCGTAGTTGATATCGCAAGCAGATACAAGGACGCCGAACCCATAACCAGCAAGGATTCTGGGGAAGTCGCAGAAGCCCTAGGTAGGATTTATAAGCGCGTTTTGAAATGGCCTAAGCTGCTGCAAGTGGATTCGGGGACAGAGTTCATGGGCGTGGTTACCAAGACCCTGAAAGACCACGGCACTAAGATTAGAAGAGCCGAAGCAGAGTACCACAGGGGTCAGAGCATTGTCGAAAGATTCAATAAGACCCTGGCCGAGCTCCTCTTTGGATACCAGTATTGGAAAGAGCTGGAAGATCCCTCCAAACGCAACAGGGAATGGACTCAGAGGCTCCCCCAGGTCATTGCGACCTTGAACAACGAGGCGGCCAGGGATACGGGAATAAAACCCAAGGATGCCATAAAAAAGAAACAAGTGGAACACAAGTCCTACGTCAGAAGTTAAAGGGCGGTCGGACTGAAGGAAAAAAGCTACCCCGCAACATAGTGTTCCGATACCTCTATCAGCCGGGGGAACTCGAAGGTGGCAGTAAGAGAGCCACGGATCCTAACTGGTATCTGGAAACATATGAGATTTCGAAGTCCGTCACCAAGGAAGGGCAACCCGTGTTGTATTACCTAGATGGCCCAAGTCGCGGATTCGTCACTAGGAAGAGCTGCTCATAGTCCCCAAAGACTCAGAGTAGTGCTGCTCCACGCGCCCGATTGCACTCTAGGCATGTCAGTCTTACATTGCCTCTAAAATGGCCGCGTTTTTTATTTATACGATCCACGGAGAACTGCTGATTGTCATTCGGGTCAAACCTCCATAGTAAAGGTATGTTACACTTGGCACACCGCGCCCCTTTCTTATAGACGTCGTCCACACATAGGTCGAATTTGACCCCCACATAGCGGGGATCCGTACTTTTTTCTTCGTCATGCCGCTTGTAGCGAAGGAGTTTCTTAGCAATGTTTTCTTTGGCTAAATCTTCGGGGGTGCGGTCATAACGCAGTTGCGAACCCCAGGCTCTTTTTAGTTGTTTGGCATATTCTACGCGGCTTACGGCGGTGTATATTAAATTGCTCCAGCACAGCCGCTGGTCTATGATCCATAAGGTTTCTTTTATGGTAAGCCCTTGCGCGCTGTGGACTGTCATGCAGTAACCTAAGCGCCAGTCCGGATGGGTGGTTATTTTTTCCACCTTTTCTATAGGTACCCAGGCCTTATCGTGCGTTACCGCATTCTGCAGTTGGATGTCCGTGCCGGGTACGTAGACGTCTCTGCGCTGCATGCGGGTGTCATGGGGTTTATAACAAACGGGTACGGGATGTGTAGAGAAGCGCTCTTGGTGTATCTTGAAGAGGTCTTTTTGCACGCGAGACTGTGCTGCGCGCTTACCGCTTAGCACCAGATCTTTAGGATGCCAGGCGTATAGAAAGTCCTCGTACTTCTTTGCTCGTACGCGTTTGCGCAGTGTCTTGCATTGCTCAGCGTCGCTAAGGCCTCTCAGTTCTGCTTTTAAGTTACGTATTTGATCTTTGCTGCGGTAGTTGGTGTTAATTTCTTCGGAGTAGTCTACTAGATCTTTTAACCATTCGTGCGGCATTGTGTCTGCTATAGGAGGTGGCTGGCATGGATCCCCAGCAAATACAACTTGACACTTTCCGCGGAGGAAGTCTACGAATTCTTGTAGGATTTCCAAAGGAACGATACAGATTTCGTCCCAACGTATTACTGGCGGTATGTCGTGGATGGCTTCAGGTACCCACTTTTGACTGTTCCAACGGAAGAAACTGTGGTAGGTTTGTGCGTCGTGACCCATTTGGCAGAGTTCTCTTTCCAGGCGGTGTGTTGGAGTTAACACCTTTATCTTAAGGAAGAGTTCTAACACACGCGTCGTCTTACCGCTGCCCCCAGTACCGTAAAGGTAGGAGAAGAGTTGGTAGGAAATGGGGTCTACAACGGAAGGTAGGGGGTCCGCAGTGGGGTTTACGGAACCACGGGTGTGTTCTCCGTGATATTGTACGCGTTCTCTCCAGGCTTTGATTTCCTCGTCTTTGACGCGCCACTGCCCGCTTTCCGCTATTTCGTCTTCCGTGTAGAATTCTTTGATTCTTTCCAACATATGGGGTTTAATGTACAGGGAATCCGTAGCTACACGCGGTACGTCTTCTTTATCAAATCGTAGGAGCATCGCTAAGAGGTTAATGTGCGCGTATGCGAGCATGCTGGCACGTAGGTGGTAATACTGCGGACGGTGATCTTGGTAGTAACATAAAGCATTCCATTTGTGTTCGCGATGTTCTACAGACACCACAGACACCATCGTTCCTTGTTCGTGAGCGCGTTTGACGAGGAAACTTAGTTCGCCTTCGTCTGTTATCAAACGCCGCTGCATATGTTTCTCACCTTCCATGGCCCCTTGTGTGAACTTCCCTATTAAAATCCGGGCGGTTGGGTTGTGTTCTGGTAACCATTTCGTGAAGGCGCTGCGACATAGTATGGCTTCGTGTACGGTATATTTGAGTAGTTTGCGCTCCTCGAGAAACTTTAGCAGGGGTACGGGTATCCATTCTTTCTCCTGTAAGTGTTTGCCGTACCAGGCGTAGATTATGGGATGCAAACCGTTTGCTAGCTTCCAGGTGGTTAGCCTGACAAATCCTGTGGCTGGTACGTCGTGTGTACCTTCTAAGGCAACGCGAAAGAACTGGGAATCCGGGTGACCGTAGCGGTCGTAATATTCTTTGCAGTCTCCAAGACCCTTAAATGACGCAGGGTAACAATGTTTCATATCTAAGAATACGTACTCATCCTCGTCGTATTCCATGTTCCATAAACCGCCATGTCCATGTTCTACGCCCAAGTCTTCGCCCAAGGTTTCACAAGTACTTCGGATGCGCTGATGTTCAATTTCTGGGCGATATAAGGTACCATCTTGGGTTATAAATTGACTTCCTTCCAAATCCATCAACCAAATAGAATTCTCATACACTAACTCCATTAATGGGGAATTCTGATAGACCTTAACTTCCTTCTTCTTGGGGAATCTTAACTCCCTCCAGGCATGCCCATTGTGCTGGTAGATGGTTATAGGAGCACCACGACCACCATACTTGTGTGTTCCTGGATAAATGAAACCGTCTGTTATGTCTTTTACCATGATACGCCTTTCTAAGGCAGTTTCTAACTTTTTTGTTTTCTATTGTAGCCCCGGCTTTGTAAGTAGAGTTTTCCCATTTCCTGATGGCCTCTTTTCTTTTCAGAGTTAACTTACCTCCGCGGGCGGAATCTTCAAAGAACTCCCTTACCAGCTTACTGACACAGTTACCAGGGTGTCGCATCGGTTGTAACTTTTTTACGTTCGGCCTTTTAATCTCGTATGCTGCGTAGATTACCACGGTAACCGGGTAAGCAACTTCGTAGAACATCATGTCGATGCCTACCAGCGCCCCAGGCCTGGTGTCCTTGTTTAAGACGAATAAGCTTGCTTACCAGACGCCCGGATTGGGTTACGACCCCTTTCTATTGTCCATTCGCCGTCTAAGTACTTTATAAATGTTAATTCCAAACGGTAGTTACCTTCTGACATCAAACTTATTATCCTTTCTGCTCTTTCTTCGTCCACGATTTCTTGTGTGTCTCCTTCTGCGAATGTCGAGAAGGCGAAGTCAGCATCCAACCTATCTAAGACTTGAGTCCGTAATTTGCGCACGGTCTTGTTCTTAATGCTTTTGATGGCATCCATCTATATTTAGGAAATATTTTAATCTTTGTTTGTGACACTACGGAATTCTTTACATTCGTGCATCGTATATAGGACAAATATCTTAACTTAGTACTGCGGGGCACCGATAAAACCCGTAGAGAGCTTTTCGAATCGAATTACGCAGGCAATACCCAGAACGAACTTACGGGTAATACCCACGGCCGACGCACGTACGTGAGGACGGGTAATACCCGCATAATCCCCGGGGGTGACCGCGAGTTCCCCTTACTGCTGCTGGTTAATTAATCAATTAGTTCGACAAGTCAGAGAAGCCCTTATTAACGATTACATTAATTACAAAGACGATAATTCAACAATGCAATTTCATTACAAGACTTTGAAATTGTTTTTTTGTTACGTGAGTCATTTGGGGTGTGTATGGTCTCGTTTTTATCCTTAAAAAAGGTATTTTTACTCGTAAAAGAAAGTTTGTAGACATTAATTAAATGATACATAGAGTGCAAACGATATAACAGTGAAACTTTAGCAATACTAAATAGCACAATGTCGTGCAAATTCCACTGTTTTCTATTGCTTAATTACACAGCTTCTCATTAGTCCCATATTGGTAACTGTCCATTTATTTTCTTAATTGGTCAGGTTTTGTTGATATGGGATTAATTAGGCAGCTATATAATTAATAGGTAACGGGATTTCATGCTCCCCAATCAAGAAATAATTACACTCGAAGATTTCCTCTGACTGCCAAATTGGACTCGTCCTACGGCCTCATCCAATTTTGGAAGTCCTCGGAATTTTCTTCGTTCAATTATCATGGAGTCCTATTACACATACTAATTAGCACTATTTTTTACTATTAGTATATGTAATAGTACTCCATGCTGTCCAATTAAGTAGTAATTGAACGAAGAAAATTCTGAGGACTTCCAAAATTGGATGAGGCCGTAGGACGAGTCCTATTTGGCAGTCAGAGGAATTTTGAAAATATTTTATCATCATCTTTTCGTCTTCTACTTTTGTTGGTGTTTGTAGATGCGTGTAAGTGTTATCCGATTTTATAAGTTTATTGAGAAAATAAAAGCTGTACATAAGTCGGTTAATCAATTAGTTCGACAAGTCAGAGAAGTCCTTATAATCAACAATAAAATTACAAAGACGATTATTTAACAATGCAAGTGGATGAACTCAGTGTTCCTTGAACGTTGCCTTTAAATTATTAATTACATCAGAATGGCAAAAACCCGCATTAATTATTTTCAATAAACAATTATTGGTTTAGGTTGGACGGCTTTGGTCTTGATAATTTAGTATATCATTCAAAAAACCTACAGAACTTATGATTAATAGTAAAATGTATAACATTACCACTTAGCCAGTAGATTTTCTCCTAATTTGATAAATGTTTAATCTACAGAAATTCATTATTAATATAAAGCAAAATATACAATTTTTATTAAAAATTCACACGTCATCGCGGCAATTGCTCGACCGTTCTCAGCACACCACACGAGGCCAGATAATGCCGGTAAAATGTAATAATCACATTTTTTGATAAAATATTACGTGACCTGACAAGTACTATTGATTTTATTTTCTCCTTTGATTTCTCCACGGTAGGTGGCATTTTATCAACTACTTTCAATTTTCTGTATGTGGAAAAGGGGATTAGTCCAAGCTGGTAAGAATGTTACGATATCAATAATATACAGTAAGATATAAAATGCCTGGCCATGCCATTCCATGTTATACCCTAAACTACCCTACCCCACCCTACCCTACCCTACCCTACCCTACCCTACCCTACCCTACCCTACCCTACCCTACCCTACCCTACCCTACCCTACCCTACCCTACCCTACCCTACCCTACCCTACCCTACCCTACCCTACCCTCACCCTCCCTACCCTACCGAGCACCCTAACCTACCCTACCCTACCCTACATACCCTACCTAACCTACCCTACCCTACCCTACTCTACCATACCCTACCCTACTAAACACTAACCCTACCCTATACCATACCCTAACCCTACCCTACCCTACCCTACTATCCCTACCTACTACCCTACCCTACCCTTACCCCTACCCTACCCTACCCTACCCTACCCTACCCTACTACCCTACCCGACCCTACCCTACCCTCCCTAACACCTACCCTACCCTACCCTACACTACCCTACCCTAAACCACCCTACCCTACCCTACCCTACCTACCCTACCCTACCCTACCCTACCCTACCCTACCCTACCCTACCCTACCCTACCCTACCCTACCCTACCCTACCCCATCTTAAATTTTTAATTTCTTAAATATTTTGTAAGGGTTGGTTGGTTGGTTGTTGGTTCCAGAGCTATTTATTTCGTCGAGCATGCGCAGTAAGAAATAAAGACTCTGGGTACGAGATTAGTAGGTTGGGCCATCAATATCAGATGATTATTTGATTGTCAATGATATTTACCATTCTTAGCCACAACTTAAACCAACACTACCTGTTTTAATCAAAACCTAGCCCCACGTAGTGACCTTATCTAACCACAAAATGGAAATAGGAAATCAGGTTTAGCTATATATAGACGAACCTAGACAGCTCTTTCTCATACTGAATCGACTTAAATTTGGATTAACGGAAGGCCGAGCCTAAGGCTGTAGCTGTAGTTTGAACAGGAAAGCATGGCCCTAAGTTAGAACTAATGGCCTAGTAAGGAAATCCTTCTAAAACCTAACCTACTAAGGAAACGTCTTTCCAGTCAGCTTCACTGCACCTTAAGCTCGTAGCAAACCGATCGTATTTTCAAAGTTAACACACCAGTTTCGAGTTCCAAATTACGCAGTCTTCCTTGATTACAGACTCATTTACACAGGGTTAGTCTCGTATCAGTACTATCTAAATATTCACAAATACCAAAGGTAATGTAAGGAATTCACAAATTCAACAATACAAACACTTTGAAACTCGACGGACCTTCACTCGAATACGTGAATATTCTACACAAAATCGAGGCTAACCCTGTGTAAATGAGTCTGTAATCAAGGAACACAGCGGTAATTTGGAATTCGAAACGGGTCTACTAGTCTCCTAAATGACAAGTCGAATAAAGAGTGGTACTCCAGGCGATACCGGAGCTATTTCAACCAGTTTTAAAAAATACTGCGTTCACTGCAGTCTGACTAGGGGAAATCTATCGACTTGTCAAAATCTCTCATGTGCGACAACCAAAACATTCTCATGACGAGTAATACAGGTGCAAAACAATTAAAGAGCGCATGTAAAAATGTATATTATAAATGTATAACTATATAATTGTGCAACTCGGCTCGGGGTCAGATCACGAAATCCTGCAATAATTAGCAGACCGTCTCAACGAGAGTTAAATTTAGTCTGTACGCATGCTACCATAACCCCAACTCTAACCCTAACAGTAACAATAACCATAACCTTAACTATGTTATAATTAATTTCCAGGAAATCTTGCCCTACAGCAGCCATCCGAGTTATCATCTGTTTACTCGAACACAAGATTCCCTATATATGCCGTTGATGGCTCTCCTAACGGCGAACCTTCTGCAACTCTTTGCGCTATCTCTGTCCAAAATAATCCATACTGGATTGTTGATTTGGGAAAAACTTTTATCATTGACGAAGTGTTCATTATTGGACGATCTGACTGTTGCTTTACAAGAATGTTTGGCAGTGAAATTAGAGTTGGTAAGAAAGCACAAAAAAAATGTTTAGCTATTCATAATTTATACGTTGTGTTTGGGGGGGGGGGGGGGGGGGGGGGGGGAGGGCTAAGTGGATATTGAAGGAAGCCACCAATTTGTTTAGTCAAAATTTAGGGGGCGATCAAAAAATGGGGGCCAGCTTTATATTCTACAATTCTGAGGGGGCACAAATAAATATTACTTTTGTAAAGGGTGCTATCAAAACGATGTTACTTTAAAACTCAGAATCGACAAAGACCCCAACACCAACACAACCCATGAATTTTTAAGGGTCCCCTTTTAATGATGACGCCCCTAAACTACCTAACTCTCTGACTGACTTAATGAATAAATACCGTGAAATATCCTCCATAGAACTTTTACTGTACTTCATGTATTATCGACATATGGAGCTCATCCCATCAATCTCATTTCAGGTGACCAGTTTGGAGAAGGTAGTGCTTCAAATCCTAAATGCACAGACATTCCATCCTTTTCCGGTCAGTTAATGTCAGCGTTTAAATGTTCACCTGGTTTAAGAGGAAGGTATGTCAGTATTCACCTACCAGGGGCCAACAAGGAATTAACTTTATGTGAAGTAATGGTCAACCGCAATCCTACCGGTAAGCAAAGCCCCCTCTTATTAACAATTAGGCTACGAGGTCGAGTTTTCTATGAGTCAACAGATAGTGGATGAGGCGCGTAGCGCCGATTCGACTATTTGATTCATAGAAAAGGAGAACGAGTAGTCTAATTGTTTTAGCATAAACCTACTAGCTAATATTATAGTACTGAAAACAAAGAATGACTACACTGGAAACTTTACTGTACAAAGCGACGGTCAATCGGCGGCAATGTTTTCATTCATCTTTGCGAACTCGACTCGAAGTCTTGAAGTATTCTCGGTTTTCACTCACGTGACCAAATCCTTGACAACCGTTGCTATCCGCCATAGTGGTGTACCAACAAACACTTGAAGTGCTCGTAGTATGAAGTAAAATTAATAATAATAATAATAGTTAAGATGGTTCTGTGCTTATTTGTGGATTGCCACTTAAGAAGTGGTCGAGATAAAGATGTTTCCTTATTCAGAGTGCCAGTAATTGATAGAAATCACGGTGAAGAGGCAGAAGAGCTTTCAATAAAGCGTCAAACGAAGTGGATCGCGGCTATAAGCAGAGATGACTTGACGAAACAAATCCTTAAAAACGACCGTGTTTGTAGCCGTCATTTTATCTCCGGACGTCCAGCAAAACCGTGGGATAAATATAATGCTGATTGGGTGCCTACCCTCAACCTTGGGCACACGAAAACTAACAACAAAGACAAGGGGAAAGTAGTCCAGGAACGAGCAGAGAGAGCCAAAGCTATAAGAAAGAAGAAGCTTGAAGACGCGAGCAGCAGTAAGGGGGGCTCGCGGTCAATGTCAAAGATTTACGGGTTTTACAGGCGGTTTAAGGAAGGCGCCGGCAGCGGGAAATACCCACGCGACAAGTCCTTACTGCTGCTACCGCAAACGGAGGTTAAAATATTTTGTTGGATATACGATGCACGAATGTAAAGAGTTTGTGAATGATTTCTGTATAATTTGCCTAAGATCCAAAGTTAACATACCCAAGCCCAAGGGTTTCTGGTGTTGTGGTAAGAAAATGCAAATAGAAGACGACACGTCAGCGCAGTGTTACGAGTGTGGTAAGAATATTCGTAATGCCGTACCAAATGCTACCAGAGAGCAATATTACGCCAACGGAGGTCGTAAGAAAACCCCATAGAAAAGAATAAAATACTTCCGAGACTGGATGAGTCATATCCAAGGTTATCGACCGGTATATTTAAACAACGAAGTAAGGAAGAAAATCACAGACCACTTAGAAGAGCCAACCCCGCAAAGTCTACGGAAAACGCTGAAAAAATTAAAACTAGGGAAATATTACAAAGCTATTCCCTATCTTTTGTCTGAAATTACCGGTAAGTCTATTCCCGAGGTTTCTGATATAACAAAAGCCGAGTGGATGTTTTGTCGGCTGGATAAGGATATTCCTTATTATCCTGACGTAATTTACGAATTATTTTACAAAATAGACCCCAACCACCCCCTGTTAGGATGGATTCCGAGAAAATAAAAATGCAAAACTGGCGTTTATTTTGCCAGAAACCCCACTGGGGAACGCATGGCGCAGAACACCAAGCTATCCCCAGTGGGGTTTTTTGCATTTTGGGCTTACGGGGCTTATTTCATCCCGCGCCAGAGGCCCTCTAGTACATATACATATATCTTTCTTACGACCCACCAGAGGGTGAACTCCGGACAGCGTCCCGAGACACCCCCTGACTTTTCCAATCGCGAAACCCCCCATCGCGGGGTTGAATCGCACTTTCTACCCCTCCCCCCACGGTTGCTGTGAGTGAGGGAGGCTTTTTTTTCACTCACAGCAACCGGTCCAAATGCGTCTACAGCGAGGCTCGAACTCGGGACTTTAGGCCTCCCCAGCTCCAAAGTCCACGATCACAAGCGAACGCCAGACACATCTGGACGCTTATGTATGTGAAAATTATTATATTTAATTTGCATATGAACCAGACAGCCGGCGTTCGATATGTAAATAGAATCCTGTCACGATATTTACTGAGCAAGCTTTCTTTGAAGCTCTTCTTTTGCCTCCTGGTAGATCTTTTTGCGAGATTCCTCGGAAAGATCTTTTACGACTGTTTTTTTATTCCTTATGTGCGACTTTAATTTCTCGTATTTGTCTTCTTCGGCCAGAATAAGCGAAAATTCTACATCATCTATTTTGCGGTCACGCAAAGCCTTTGAGACAAGATCGGTAATTGTATTTACTTTAGCCCTTGACAGAGCTATTGTCGTGTCATGCTTGGATATTTTGCTTGACAACTGTTTCATAATGCCCGTAGCAACAGCCGAAATAATACCACAGGCTGCCCCAACGCCGGCCAAAGGAACTCCAACAATTATTCCCGGCCCAGTAAGAGAAGCAGCAACGCCGGAGCCCGTTAACACAACGGATATGGACCCTGAGGTTATCGCAATCTTATGTAGCGTACTCCGGGCTCTGACGTATTTCTTCCTAACTTTTTCGTAGTGTTTTGCTTGTCCTTCCAAGTAAGCCAGGATTAAATTTGCTTTGTTGAGCCTGAAATTCTCCGCGTTTAGTTCGTTAGGTGTAGTATAGGGAACATCTGGGTACAACTGAGGTGCTGATGGTATAACATCCATTATATATACTAATGTACGACGCTTTTGGGAATGATATCGAGGAGCAGCCACATCATGACAACCGGGATTATGCCAACTGGAGGGCCTTTAGGAAGATGTTTCCGCATGCAGACCCCAGTAAGTTCGAAAGAAGACCCGATGGGATTTACTTCAACGGCGAAAGAATGTACAGTAATGCGGACTGGAAGGCACCAAAGCCCGTTCGTAAAGAAAGGCCACCAAAACCCGAGCATAAAGAAGTACCACCCAATTTTCCAAGGAATCTATTAATGGCCAAGGAAGATTACCCATTTTACGACGCCCAAGGTGGTATAAATGACTTCGATAAATTGGTAACGCATTTGAAGATTCCAGTGGGTCAGCAATCATTTGACGTAGTAGTAAGGGATATCTTTAAAGAGACGATGTTGAAGCATACGTCGGGTAAAGAGGCCAGGGAATGGTTAGCAGGACCCAACATGCGGTATTGGCCGCAGCAGTTAAACTTTGCTATTTGGGCTGCCACTAAAGGTTGTGGTGTTGCCGCGGACATGTTTCATATTTCATTTATGCGGTTTCACGTCGCCTTTACGGTGAGGAGGTTGTTGAAGGAGCGTAACGTACCCCTACCAGGAGATGAGGTGTTTAATTCGATGAATAACCGCTACGACTCCGCTGCCCTAGAAAGGTTAATTAACGAGTTTAAGCCACAGCAAAGAGACTTTCGTTATAAGGAGGGTAAGACGCATGGGTTGGGCATTGTTTACGTTTGGGGTATTAATGCTGCGCGTCCGGCAGACATGGATCACCAAGAATACCCCGGGAAGGAATTAGAGTTTTACGATATGTGCGGTCGCAAGGATAATAACACGCTAATTGATAGGATTCAAATGATTTTTCCTAGCACTTGGGATCCGTTTGTGTTAATGAAAGGAAAAGGTTTAAGGAATTTCGCTAGGATTAACCGCAGCAGAGAGGCATTCGTGTACTGCATCCTGGGAGCGCAGGTAAATACCCGCAGCCCCATTGTTGGATCCCAAGGCGCTTCACAGGAAACGCAACAGGAATTCCTAACCCTGTTTGAGTCCGCAATAATAGCGAACGACATATCCAAGTCGGTGCAGAGATATCAATTAGCGGTGCAGCAATCTAAAGTGCGGCTGGATTACGCTTTGTCGCCTGGTTGTTGGTTAATGCCAAGTAATTTGGTCATCAACGCCAATTCCGTTGTGGGTTGCAATAACAAGCTGCAGAGAGCTACTAATGATATGAAGTTTGGGGTGAATGACGTGAACTCTGACATGACCAAGGGCATTCCTCACTTCGTAGAGAAACCAAAAAAGGAACACGCAGAAAAACCCGAACCAAAGAAGAAGCCTCAAAAGAAGGTTATGCCAACCATACCCGAGGAATATGACCATAACCTACTAAAAACCGGCCTAGCAGCTGCAAGCATTGGTCTGAGCTATTATATATGGCGATGAACAACCCCTACGTAGCTGGAGTAGATTGTGTCTATACGACTTACACAGACGAGAAAAAATACAACCAGGCATCTTGGGTTGATGTCACGGGCATGTCCGTGAATTTGAATTACGCAGGAAAGAAGTTAATCCTTTGTAGTATTTGCATTGGCACGAGCAGCCATGCCAACGTCGGCTTTAGGTTCCTGGATGAGAATGGCGTACTGCAGCCTATGAGAAATAAGACAAACAACAGGGAGCCTGCGCATTTCTCCGTAGAGCCCAACCCAGCCAGCGCCGAAAATCTATCAGTTTGGACTTTCCACATGGTCGCCGATTGCCATGGGAAGGTAAAGCTGCAAATGAGAGTAGATGCCACCGGGAGCGTTTGCATAAATAGTATAGAAAATCAAAGGGATACTATCTACAATCACAAGACCATTAGCACTCTTACGGTAATGAGTCTATAGAAGGGAATTTATTCCCTGAAATATATGAACCCACACGCGAAGGAAGATTGGTTTCTTCATTATTTGGAGGAGAAGGAATACTTAGAACAGCATTGGTATGACACCGGGCTGTGGGTGAAGGTTGGGGGCTTGGGATTAATCGTGTGTACTATTACCATTAACACGGGGTATTCGTGCAATGCTGGGTTTAGGATCGTTGATGAGAATAACCATCCATTACTGCCTTACAGAAAAAAAGATAACAATAGGAACCCAGTCCATTTCTCGTCGGAGCCCCCACCGCAAAGCTCAGAGGACATAACGTCAACAACTTTTCATATGATAGCTAATTGCCAGTATGCGAAGCTTCAGGTTCTTCCCAATGACGTTGCCTACCTTCGAATAAATGGCCTTGGTCCTAGTTCCCCTAATGCTGCCTGGTGCCATAAACCCATTTCTACTATGACTGCCCTACCCCTAGTGCCAAATTATCAAGGCGGTGCGAATACTATCTTTACTTATCCCCAGTCGAGGACGCCTCGGATGCCTGACGACGATAAGCCACCAGTAATACACAAGGATAAGATTAAGCCTTCATCTTCTTCAGGAGTACCACTCCAATAGCGACAACCAAGATCCAAATGTTGTTACCCACGAACTTCAACAGTTCACCGCCGGCCCTAAGTGCCAAGGAAACAACCGAACCCAGCAGCCCAGGAAGACCGGCTGCCATCTTTTTTCCCAAGTCCGTCAGCCCATTGCCTAATTTCTTTACGCCCGCGCCCGTAGCCTTAAGCGTGGACAAGATAACTCCTACTACGCTCGAAATAGCAACCGCAAATGCCAGCGGAATACCATACTTCACCAGAGCTCTTTTTACCTTTTCCTTGGTGGTAAGCCCCAGCTCCTTTTCCAGCTTTTCCTTTTCCGCCCGTAATTCCGCAAGGCGTACCTCTAGATCTTCTGTTTCCCTTTGGGCTGCCTCCCTTTCTTCTTCAGTACGAGTTTGGTCCTCAATTACTTCCTACTGCCGCTCTATTTGCCCCTCCAGGTCTTCAATAGCCTGATCTCTTTGCCGGATTTGTTCCTCCTTAGTATTGATTTCAGCCATTAACCGCCGCCTTTCCACCAAAGAGCCAGCTATGGTAGTTTGTAGGTCCTTAGCGTCGTCTCTTGTTAAGTCCAACTCCTGCAGGGCAAGGTTAAGAGCCCTTTGGGCTTGGTTTCTTTCGCGACGAAGTTTGGTTCTTTGGTCTACCAGCTCACTTATTTCTTGGTTTTTGTATTCGACTTCTCTCCTATGTGCGTCGGCGAGCCGCTGGTTTTGCTTCATATATTCTTCCTCCCTTTCTTCCAGCGTTTCCCGCAGCGCTTCCGTTGAGGTGCCAGAGCTTTGAGCTTCTTCTAAGTCCCTTTGTGCTTTATCCCTATCGCGCAGGGCCTGATCCAACTGGTTTCTCATTTCTTTCATTCTTTCATCTTGATGGGCGGACTTCTTCTCAGCATCAGCGAGTAGTTGACCTTGCTTTGCGTGTTCTGCGTCTTTTTCTTCTAACTCCCTTTGCAGCTCCTCGGCACGCTTTTCAATTTCAACCCTTTCGGTTAGGGCTCTCAACCTTTCTAGCATGCTTCTAGTAGCCTGCTGAAAGCCTTTTAATCTTAAGACGTCGCCCCTAACGTCACCATTCTCATCAAAGAGGGGTTGCGGTTTCGTCCAGCGGTCTTTGTCGGGAAATCTCAGGTCTTGGACGCTTATTAGGACTTTGTTTCCGCGTTCTGTGAGCCTTACCTCGTCAGCATCAAGGTGGGTGTAGCGCAGCTCTAGCTCCTGCTTTGCCCACTCTACGGTTTCCCGCGCGGCTGCTTCCGGCTGGTCCACGTTTTGAAGCTCTAAGTATTCGGGGATGGGTTTGCTGGGGTTTTTCGACTGCCACATGCGCCTTAGAGCGTTCTTAGCACTTTCCCATCTACCACCATATTTATTGTGTAAGGCTGCGTCGTAAACTAGGGGGTCGGTTTCCGCGCCTTGAGTACATGCGTCGTATTCTTCGTCGTTTATGTCGACTTGACCTTCTTCGGTAAGGGGATCAAAATCCGTTTCTTCTACTTCCATTATATATGATAAGCTCAAAGTTAAATCCCAACGTATTACCTAAGCAGGTTGGCGGACTGAAAGCAGAACGCACCTTTCACCGGGTTACATTCACACCTTCTAGCGCTAAGCCGGGGGAGACGC
Source organism: Actinia tenebrosa (assembly GCF_029948245.1). Taxonomy (NCBI): domain Eukaryota; kingdom Metazoa; phylum Cnidaria; class Anthozoa; order Actiniaria; family Actiniidae; genus Actinia; species Actinia tenebrosa. The sequence goes on from NW_028292576.1 coordinate 4,909,903, forward strand.
TGTACGTAGGCCTGCCCCGCCTAACGGATAACCTAGTCTTAGTTCCTGGCACCTTGGCGTTAAGGTTCGACCTAGCGGTGCAGTCAAGCCCCACAGACGAAAGGATTATCGTTAACAACGTGAGTCGCAACATTGTTTCTAAGATGCGTGTAAAGTTCGCCGGGGAATCCTTGCTGGACTTAAATAGGTACGATCTGTATACCACGTACAAAGACTTATGGTTAACAGCATTTGACCGCGTGCAAAGGATAGAACAAGGAATTGGTAGTGTCATTCTACGTAAGGTCCGCACACCTACGAAAACGCAACCTACTGACGGCAGCGGAGAAACCGCAGTAGCAGACGCAAAGCGAATAAAGACCGCCTATGGTAGCAAGTATGTCATACCGTTGGACTTTGAAGTGATTACGAATCACGGTGTGTATTACCCAAGACAGTTATCCGAGCTACAGTTTGAAGTAACTTTAGCAGATGCTAATAACATCATTGGTGGGCTAAGCACTGCACTTACCACAACAACCCCATACTCTATTACCAACTTAGAGCTACAGTACGAAACGGTATACAGCGAAGAGCTGGCCCGTAGCGCCGGTATGGAATATAGTGCCGGAAAGGCATTCCTTTACGACCACGTAGTAATGTACAAGACGTTTAGCTTCTTGGATAAGACGGATGAGGTTATCAACCAAAGTATTAACCTCCCCCGAAGACGTCTCACGGGGCTGATGTTGGTGTTTGCCAAACCCTACGAGGCCGGCAAGCGCGACAGCGAGGCCTTTCATAACCCCAACATTACTAACGTCGGCGTGAATATCAACGGCGTTCCAAACAAGGTTTACTCCCAGGGGATAAAGCCCGCAGACGTGTACAGAGAGGCCATGCGCAAGTTTGGCGACCAAATTAGCCCTGAGGAATTCTTTAAGGACAAATATGCGTTATGGATTGACATGCGCACCATTAACGACGAAGACCTGCATGGTCAGGGTTTACGTCTAGTAAATACGCAGGATGGCATAACATTGGAGATCAAGCGCACCAAGAACGGCAGTGCCGGCGACGGCGACAAGATAAACTGCTACGTCTTTGTCGTGTCTGACGCGCAACTGAGCGTGGAAATGAATCAGCTAAAGAGCGTCGCCTACTAGTTTCGTGAACGAAGTGAACGAAAAATTAAAATATTCCTTACGTATAATATGCTTCGCGTATTTCAAAACAACGAAACCAAACTGCAATGCATAGTGCAAGGCGACAAACTGTACTTTAAAGCAAAGGAGGTGGCTTTGGCGTTGGGCTATGAGCGCCCTAGAGATGCAATTAGAGCACACGTATCTGAGAAATACCAGAAAAGATGGGTCGATCTACAAGGGGCTTCAAATCGCCGCTCCCCTACTACGCAACCACATTCCGTGTTTATATCCGAACCTGGTTTGTACGAACTGATATTTAGCTCTAAGCTACCCAAAGCTGTGGAGTTTCGTGATTGGGTCTTTGAGGAAGTCCTACCCGCGCTGCGTAAGGACGGTCGATATGCAATAGAAAAGCGGTTTGACGGCCCAAACAAGTTGGTATTCAAAATAGAAAATGAATTCGACCTGCATAAAAAGGTAGTAGACTACATCCGCAGGTTTTACCCCCAAATGCTCGTGACCCCTGGTCTAGGTGAACTGCAGGATTCGGACGGCAAACGCATAAAGTGCTGGCAGAAAGGATATCAACGGGGGCAACCCGACCTTCTTATCTTGAATGCACACGTGCGATACCGTGGATTCTGTATAGAGCTGAAGACTCCAAAAGGCAACGGGGTATTATCTGAGGATCAACGCCGCCTCTTACAGAGGTATGAAGAAAACGGTTATAAGGTAATGATTAGCAGCAACTACGATGTCATTTGCAGGGAGATCACGGAGTATGCACAAGGAATTCGCCTGCCATGTAGGTGGTGCTGCAAGCGCTTTAAAAGCGCGCAGACTCTGGCAACGCATTTGAGAATATTCCATAGGTATAATGGATAAGGATAAATTTAACGAGTTAAAGTTCATACAAACGCACTGGCGCGATTTGACCGTAGGGGAAATCTACGAGATAAAGAATTACGTGGTCTTTGAAGACATCGACCGCCTGCGTTTGGTCTTAAAGAATAAAAAAAGAACATACACCCTTTGGGCGCCCGACAGGATAAGGTACGCCATCGAAGGGCAGGACGTTACCCATGTTATGAGTCATGGTAAAAAGGATGGCAGGTGGGTATTTGACGTAGTCAAGTATGAGCCTGAGAGTCCTCTGCATAGCTAAGCTTCGTTCCTCAGCTTACTAGCGCGTCTGCTAAAGTCCGCTGCGCTTTAGGATCCGCGGAGCACCAATGCCCCACAAAGGATCCTTCGGGGAATACCTTGCCACAATGAAGGCAGGTGTATTTTTTCTCCTCACGAATTGCAGGGGTTTCAGGGATTATGCAGTCGCTTGGTAGTTCGCATGTAATACAGTCCATATGTTGAAAGGGCCATTAGGAATCCTCCAAAGAATGCGGCTGCGTAGGCTAGCATATACCTTTAAAAGGAGTCCTTATTTTTATTGTTGTTTTGTTAAATGTTGATCCCTAACAAACAACAAGAAAAATAAGAATGGGATTTGAGACTCTTTGCGCAAGTTGTACTTTGCTACGACATCTCTTGGGACACAAGAACCGCTCTTCTTTCAAAAGGGTTCCTATTCTTATTCATTATCCTGCAACCTCCTTTAAAAGGGGTCCTTATTTTTATTGTTGATTTGTTGAGGTATTGTTGATCCCTAACAAACAACAAGAAAAATAAGATCAGGATTTGAGACTCTTTGCACAAACCCTGCTTTACTATTAAAGGCCCCAAGAAATGCTATTGCGTATCATATATTTCAAAGAGTGTCTCAGAATGTTGACATTAAGGTTAAACCCTTGTTAAGACACCCCGGAAACTATTTCAAAGAGTGTCTCAGAATGTTGACGTTTAGGTTAAATCTTTGTTAAGACAGTTGAAGATATGTTCCTCTTCTCTAACACAACCACAACGATCGCACTCCTGCCTCCAATACTCCCTTTTAGTCCACGGAACGCCTTCGGCGCGTTCAAAAGAGGGGAAAGTACGGACTATCTTCTTATGGTAATCTATGCGATTCCTTAAGTAATCCTCTTTATGCGGGCAGCGACACATCAAATGCGCACATTGGTAGCAATCCACGCCTTCCAAGTCGTAAGCGCGGGAGAGAAATCGATAATTCACTTCATGCGTTCTCCGGTGCGTCTGTAAACGTTGACGACTACTAAGTATCTTATTACAGAAACTACACTGTCTGGTTCGATTACAGACGCCCCTTTTCAGATGCTGCTGCATTTCAAAGGGGTTGAGGAATTCCTTATTACAGTCCTTACAAAGCCCACAAATGCGTTTATCCTGATGTTGTTGCATCTTTTGAACGGTGCTGAATTCCTTACCGCAATCCTTACAAACCTTACTAATTGGCTTCTTCGTGCAAACTCCATGCCGAACATGGTATTGCAGTCTTTGTTTGGTGTTGAACACCTTTTTACACATCAAACAGTCCATATATACTTAACAGTATCTTAGCCTCCATTTAACATCCTTAACAAAGATTTAACCTTATTGTCAACATTCTAAGACACTTTTTAAATAGTTTCCACATATACTTAACAAAGATTTAACCTTATTGTCAACATTCTGAGACACTTTTTAAATAGTTTCCACATATACTTAACAAAGATTTAACCTTATTGTCAACATTCTGAGACACTTTTTAAATAGTTTCCACATATACTTAACAAAGGTTTAACCTTATTGTCAACATTCTACGGGGGATATCGCATGAAGTCCTTAACGGACTCCTTAGCCCACGTTGCCATCGTTATCAGCGCGCCAAACCGTTCTGCACGCTTCAGACCGCAAATTTCATCGTACAACTCCTGCACGCGCTCTTTCAGGCGGTCTATCTCCTCCCTTTGCATTTCTATGGTGTCTCTTTTATCTTTTGCGTCGGCGACAATTCTTTGCACTGCTTCCACTGGCTCCATCTATATATGAACCCAGATCACATGCCTTGTAACGCTCTGATAGTAGGACCCACCGGCTGCGGAAAGACCCAGTTCGTGGTAGAGCAGCTATTAGGACCCTTTAGATACCGCTTCGACTACATAGTGCTGCTTTGCCCCACCTACGTGAATAACCACACCTGGACGGGCATAGGAGTGAACGACGACGACTTCTTCGTAGATATCTTAGACCCTAACGAGTTATCCAGCCATCTTAAGTTCTGGCACAAACAATTCCCTAAAGATACGCAAACCTTGCTCATACTGGATGACATCGCCTGCGGGGACGACGTAAAAAGACGCACCTCCGAGCTCGTTAAGCTCGCTTTCAGCGGCAGACACGACAATATTAGCGTTTGGTTGCTCTCGCAGCAGCTTACCAGCGTCTCTAAGCCTTTTAGGGAAAACATAGGTTCACTTGTCGTATTTTATACGCCGAGCAAGTCTGACCTGGAAACCATCTTAAGCGACTACGGCGGTGAGAAATCCAAGGAACAGTTGCATGAATACATGCGGCATTTAAAGACGCACCAACATTCCAAGATGATCTTCTCTTTGAGGTTTCCGTATTCAATAAAGATATATGGACATTGAGCAGCTCTTAGATGAAGTCCCCACGCAGTTAGATGAAAGTAACCTCAAGGAACAACTTAACATCCTTGTGTCTTCTGGGAAGTGTAAAGAAATGATAGGCAAGGAACTTACCCATGAGCAGGTTAATAAGTTGTCAGAAGAGGAAGTTAAGAAGTTCCATAAGAGGTACGAGGCTGCCCTTGCAAGTAAGACCACGGACGCCGTAGCAGACTCCGCTATCCGACTTGCAACTAAATTGCTTGGACTTGCGCTGCCCATAGACGACGTGGAGCAACTACGGAAGGACATAAGCGAGGACTATGTTATCGCCCAAGAACTTAAGATAACCTGCGGGTGGTTGTCTTTGAAGTGCAGTAAGTTAATGGCAGTCGCCTCTGCGGCACTTCACGTAGCTCAGCACGTCGACTTGAAGGAACTTGCGGGCACCTTTGGTGCCTCTTGGAAGGACTTCAAGAAGGACAGAGAAGTCGAAAGGGTATTCGAGGCGGCACTTGCTGAGGTACATAGTCAAGTACCTGCAAGTGACTTATCAAGTATTTGCTTAGGCACCTCAAGTACTTAGTCAAGTCATTCGCGGGAATTACCCAGGTCGCCTCAAGTACCTAGTTAAGTCATCCTTAAGTACTTAGTCAAGTCGTCTTAAGTTACTTATCAAGTCCTTCAAGTCCTTAGATATAAATGAGTGAAGCTGAATCGAAGGCGGAGGAAACCCCTCAAGTAGAGGAACGACGAATCACCAAGGCTAAATCTCCAGGCAGAGTTGCTGCCGGTAAGAAGCTCGCAGAGATGAACAGGAAAAACAAAGCCAAAAAAGAAGAAAAGGTGGAGGAAAGAGAAGAGGAATCCTTTATTAATCCGGGCTACGTCATCGGCGCGTTAGGAGTCATCATAGCTGCAGGCAGCCTTTACTTACAATGGCGGGCAACGAAAAAGGTAGAACCACCAACATATCACGCGCCCGTGCACGCAGCTGTGGAACCGGCTGTTAGAAAAAGTAAGATCCCTGAAATGGAGTAACCTTCTCGCTTTGTAATATAATGTCAACCAAATTAATTGACGGCGTCCAAGAAGCTGCTATCACAACCTCCATCATCGCCGGTATTGGCTGGGTAGGTAAGAAAGTCCTAAAGGAGGACCTTACTGAGGACCCAAGTAAAAACCTGAGTAACTTTGCTAAGATGACCGCTGCCGTATGCGGGGCCATTATGCTAAGAAATTACCTACAGAAGGAAACGTACCTACCTACGGTGTGAAAATCCCTGTGATTTTCTAATATATAATGGCTAGCGTGGTCGTAGGTGGAGTTATTGCAGCTTTAGCATTCACTGGAGCTAATTATGGTGGTCAGTATTTGGATAGATTAGTTAGAGGCGACAAAAGCGGAGAATTAGCCGCTGAGAGGAAAAGGCATGATTTAGCGCTGGAGAAATATCAGCGAGACGTGGCAGCTTGGAATGAAAAAAGACAAGCTTACAGGGATTGGTTGGAAAAGAACTACCAAGACAAGATGCAGGCAGACAAGAACTTCGAAAATACAGACTACGCCTTTAAGCTCTATGCGCAAGCACACCCCGCGGCATCGACGGGGTTGAAAAGGCCTCAGTTCAAGAATTACTACCAGCCTTCTAAGAAACAAAAAGACAATGAATTGGTCTTTGTAGGAGTCGCAGGGCTGGCGGGAGGCGTAGCTTTGGCGTATCTAATATAATGATCGTCTTTTTGGAAAGCGACAAGAATGACTTTACCACTTATCTGAATCCCCCCATTAAAGCCCATAAGGTTCGGTTGGTTAGTTGCTCTTTGTACAATTCTTGGTATAATTTAGTCGATGCCTTGGTCACTGAGCATAAAGGCGGCGGCAATTATCAAGGCGTAATGCTGCCCGATGGACATTACACACCAATCACCCTTGCTAAGGAATTAGCAAAACACGGTTATACTCTCACCACGGGATTGCCGCACGAAATGACCCTCAAACATAATATGCCAAACTATTCAGTAACTTTTGGAAAGCTTGACCCATTGGGGTCATTATTATGTGCCTCAGGCAAGACAATTACCGACGCGGCCATACCCGTGAAATGGAAAGTCGCATCCTCTTACGAAGTCTATTGCGACTTGGTCCATAGTTACAACAATGGAGAAAAGTCTTCTCTTATGTCCAAGTTTCTGCCCAAAGGTAATCCATTTGACCCAGTAGAATACACTCCCATTTCTTTAAGCTATGACTTGTCTAATTTGGTAGAAAGCATAAACATCACCATTAAGGTGGACGGAGAGACGGTGGATTTCAAAGGACGCAAGATCAATCTCGTTTTGGAATTCATATAATGGGCCGCGTAGAGGACAAACTCAAGAGGATTTACTATGGGCCTGAAGGCTATTGGAAAGGAGCGTCAGCTATTAAGAAACTCGCGACCGCGGCCAGGGTATCAGAAGAAACGGCTAAGAACTGGCTAAGAAAACAAACTCTCTGGCAGGTTTATCTTCCCGTGCCTAAGTACATTCCCAGGCCCAGCTTTACCATAAATGCCCCCAATGAAGTTCATCAGGCGGACTTGCTTTTCTTACCGTACGACAAGGTAAGAAGAAAGACCTATAGATACGCGTTGACCGTAGTTGATATCGCAAGCAGATATAAGGACGCCGAACCCATAACCAGCAAGGATTCTGGGGAAGACGCAGAAGCCCTAAGTAGGATTTATAAGCGCGTCTTGAAATGGCCTAAGCTGCTGCAAGTGGATGCGGGGACGGAGTTCATGGGCGTGGTTACCAAGACCCTGAAAGACCACAGCACTAAGATTAGGAGAGCCGAAGCTGAGTACCACAGGGGTCAGAGCATCGTCGAAAGATTCAATAAGACCTTGGCCGAGCGTCTCTTTGGGTACCAGTATTGGAAAGAGATGGAAGATCCCTCCAAACGCAACAGGGAATGGACCCAGAGACTCCCCCAGGTCGTCGCGGCTTTGAACAACGAGGCGGCCAGGGCTACAGGAATGAAACCCAAGGATGCCATAAAAAAGAAACCCGTGGAACACAAGTCCTACGTCAGAAGTTCAAGGGCGGTCGGACTGAAGGAAAAAAAGCTACCCCCCAACATAGTGGTCAGATACCTCTATCAGCCGGGGGAACTCGAAGGTGGCAGTAAGAGAGCCACGGATCCTAACTGGTCTCTGGAAACGTATGAGATTTTGAAGTCCGCCACCAAGGAAGGGCAACCCGTGCTGTATTACCTAGATGGCCCAAGTCGTGGATTCGTCAAGGAAGAGCTGCTCATAGTCCCCAAAGACTCAGAGTAGTGCTAGCTGCCCTTCAAAGTAGCGCAGCTCCGCGCGCCCGATTGCACTCTAGGCATGTCAGTCTTACGTTGCCTCTGCAATGCCCGCGTTTGTTATTATACGATCCACGGAGAACTGCTGATCGTCATTTGGGTCAAACCTCCATAGTAGAGGTATGTTACATTTGGCACACCTTGCCCCTTTCTTATAGACGTCGTCCACGCATAGGTCGAACGTCATATCTTTTTCTTCGTCGTGCCGCTTGTAGCGAAGGAGTTTCTTAGGAATGTTCTCTTTGGCCACGTCTTCTGGGGTGCGGTCGTAACGCAGTTGCGGACCCCAGGCTCTTTTTAACTGTTTGGCATATTCTACGCGGCTTACGGCGGTGTAGATAAGGTTGCTCCAACACAGCCGCTGGTCTATGATCCATAAGGTTTCTTTTATGGTAAGCCCTTGCGCGCTGTGGACTGTCATGCAATAGCCCAAGCGCCAGTCTGGATGGGAGGTTATTTTTTCCACCTTTTCTATGGGTACCCAGGCGTTATCATGCGTTACCGCATTTTGCAGTTGGATGTCGGTACCAGGTACCCAGACGTCTCTTTTTTGCATGCGGGTGTCGTGGGGTTTGTAGCAAACCGGTACGGGATGCGTAGGAAAGCGCTCTCGGTGTATATTTAGCAAATCCTTTTGTATACGAGACTGTGCTGCGCGTTTGCTGCTCAGCACCAGGTCCTTTGGATGCCATGTGTAAAGGAAGTCCTCGTATTTCTTCGCTCGTACGCGTTTGCACAGCGCCTTGCATTGGTCGGCATCACTGAGGCCCCTCAATTCCGCTTTCAGGTTTCTTATTTGATCCTTGCTGCGGTAGTCGGCGTTAATTTCCTCCGCATGGTCTACGAAATCTTTTAGCCATTCGTGGGGCATCTCTCCGGCTATTGGAGGAGGCTGGCAGGGATCTCCGGCGAATATCACTTGACACTTTCCACGGAGGAATTCTACGAACTCCTGCAGGATTTCCAAAGGTACGGTGCAAATCTCATCCCAAAGTATTACCGGTGGTATGTCGTGGATAGCTTCCGGTACCCACTTTTGGCCATTCCAACGAAAGAAGCTGTGGTACGTTTGAGCGTCGTAACCCATTTCGCAGAGTTCTCTTTCCAAACGATGCGTTGGCGTTAGCACCTTTACGTTTGGGAATAACTGCATTACGCGCGTCGTCTTACCGCTGCCTCCCGTACCGTAAAGGTAAGAGAAGCCTTGGTAAGAGATTGGGTCCGCAACTGAAGGTAGAGGCTCTTTGGTAGGCGTTACGGTGCCCTGGGTGTGCTCGCCGTGATATTCTACGCGGCCTCTCCAAGCTTTGATCTCTTCGTCTTTGACGCGCCATTGGCCACTTTCCGCTAACTCGTCTTCTGTGTAGAATTCTTTCATCTTTTCTAAGACGTGCGGTTTCACGTACAAAGAATCCGTGGCTACACGCGGAATGTCTTCTTTGTCGAACCGCAGCAGCATCGCGAGAAGGTTAATGTGCGCGTAGGCTAACATGCTGGCACGCAGATGGTAATACTGCGGTCGATGGTCCTGGTAGTAACACAAAGCATTCCACTTACGTTCTTTTTGCTCGGCTTCTATGAAATAGTCCCACTTCTCCACGGACACCATGGTTCCTTGGTCATGGGCGCGCTTGATGAGGAAGCTTAGTTCGCCTTCGTCCGTTATCAAGCGACGCTGCATATGTTTTTCTCCCTCCTTAGCGCCCTGGGTGAATTTACCTATGACAATCCTCGCGGTGGGGTTATGCTCTGGTAACCATTTGGTAAAGGCGCTGTGACAAAGTATGGCTTCATGCGCTGTGTATTCGAGCAGCTTACGCTCTTCAAAGAACTTCAATAAGGGCACCGGTATCCATTCTTTCTCCTGCAGGTGCTTTCCGTACCACGCATAGATTATTGGATGCAGGCCCGACGCTAATTTCCAAGAGGTCAATCGTACAAACCCCGTTGCCGGGGAGTCGTAGTGACCATCTAGAGACACACGGAAGAATTGGGAGTCTGGATGTCCGTAACGGTCGTAATATTCCTTACAATCTCCTAGACCTTTAAAGCTTGCAGGGTACCAGTGTTTCATATCCAAAGACACGTATTGGTCTTCGTCGTATTCCATGTTCCACAGACCACCGTGACCGTGTTCTACACAGGCTTTGGCTATGTCTCCGAACTCTTTTGGGGTAGGTTTCCATCCATTTCTTTTCTTTGCGGCTAAGAAGTCCAAGCTGCGACTGCTAAGGACCTCGTCAGAGAAGTCTTCCCCTAAGGTCTCACAGGCGCTTTGAATGCGCTGTTGTTCAATTTCGGGTCGATACAAAGTGCCGTCTTGCGTCATAAACTGACTTCCTTCTGAATCCATCAACCAAATGGAATTCTCATGGATTAACTCTGCCAATGGAGAATTCTTATAGACCTTCGTTTCCTTCTTTCTTGGGAACCGCAGTTCGCGCCAGGCGTGCCCATTGTGCTGGTAGATGACTATAGACGCACCACGGCCCCCATATTTGTGTGTTCCGGAGTAAATAAAGCCGTCGGTGATATCTTTCACATGGATTCGCCTCTCCAGCGCCGTTTCTAACTTCTTGATGTTGTCTATCGACCCTCCGGTCCTATTAGTATCTTTTTCCCATTTCCTGATGGCTTCTCTTCTCTTTAAAGTCAGTTTACCGCCCCGAGAGGAGTCTTCAAAGAACTCTCTTACTAACTTCCCTACGCAATTACCGGGATGTCGCATCGGTTTCAACTTCTTAACGTCTGGCGTCTTTATCTTGTACGCACCGCAAATGACTACGGTAACAGGGTAAGCAACCTCGTAGAACAGCATGTCTATTCCTACCAATGCTCCCGGGCGTGTGTTTTCGTTTAAGACAAACAGGTCCTTCTTACCAGACGCCCTGATAGGATTGCGCCCCTTTTCTATCATCCACTCGCCGTCTAAATACTTTATGAACGTTAGCTCCAACCGGTAGTTACCTTCGGGTATTAAGTTAATTATTCTTTCAGCCCTTTCTTCTGTCATCGTCTCGTCCGTATCTCCCTCCATAAATGTTGTGAAGGCAAAGTCAGCATCCAGGCGATCCAACACCTGAGTTCGCAGTCGGCGCACAGTTTTATTTCGAATGCTTGTGATGGTGTCCATCTATATGTAAAGGATGTCTTAACCTCCGTTTGCGATATCTTTGATTCCCAACACAGCAGCAGTAAGGACTTGTCGCGCGGGTATTTCCCGCTGCCGGCGCCTTCCTTAAACCGCCTGTAAAACCCGTAAATCTTTGACATTGACCGCGAGTCCCCCTTACTGCTGCTACGCGAAAGGGACGATCGAAGAGAAAAGACTTCGGTTGAATGATGAAGGGACTCAAGTCTCTAATATCTCTTTTGCATCTTCGACAACAGAAGAAATTGATGTGTCGTTCGCGGAACAAAACATTGATGAAAGCGAAAAATCATCGCAGACTGAGGTCAAAAACTTTGCCGAGATGAGCACTCAGACCGAAGGGTTGGCACGTACGTCTAAGATTAAGTGTTATGATGCCTCTTCACAGACAGACGAGTTTGATTATTTATTTAAGTCAAACGAGAAAGTCACCGATTTTAACGAAGATTATTTTAGAAATAGCGATGATAAAGTACTATTTTATACTGGCCTTCCCTCTTATGAAATCCTGAACTTTGTGTTTGAACTCGTTTCACCGTTTGCCTCCCGTCGCTCCCAAACCCTTAGTCCTTTTCAATAATATGTAATGGTCTTGATAAAGTTAGGATTGGATGTACCATATCAAGACCTTGCTTATAGGTTCAACATCTCAGTGCCCACAGTATCTAGAACATTTCATTCTTGGTTGACAACTATGGACATACGATTATCTCCATTTATCCACTGGCCAGACCGTGAAAGCTTGATACGATCAATGCCACAATGTTTTAAGTTCAGCTTTGGAACTAAAACGACCGTAATAATTGACTGTTTCGAGATTTTTATCGAGAAACCTACAAATTTACTTGCTAGAGCACAAACATTTAGCTCCTACAAACATCACAACACCATCAAAGTCTTGATTGGAATAATTCCACAAGGCACAATTTCATTTGTTTCTGAGGCATGGGGTGGTAGAACCTCAGATAAGTTTTTGACAGAGAACTGTGGGATTTTAAGCAAGTTGGTTCCTGGTGACATGGTGATGGCTGATCGGGGCTTCACGATACATGAGAGTGTGGCATTCAGGAGGGCAAAATTGGTAATTCCAGCTTTCACCAAAGGCAAAGAGCAGCTTGACCCTGTTGATGTTGAAACCACAAGGGGAATTGCCAATGTTCGCATCCATGTGGAAAGAGTCATTGGTCTTTTGCGCAGCAAGTATACAATGTTACAGGGAACACTGCCAACTGATTTTTTAATGAGCAATCCTCATGGACCTACTGAAGATAGAATTCCAGCACTCGATCGAATCATAAAGGTTTGCTCTGCTCTGGTTAATTTATGTCCTGCTATAGTACCATTTGACTAGGCAATTTCAGTTATTTTCATGTGTAATGAAGCTAGTTGGGGTCACTCAGGCAGTGATGAGCAATCAGAATTTATTTTTTAAAAAAATGCATTCAATTTTTGTCATAGACTCCCTTCAATGATGAGCATCATGCTCTTGGAGTTAATCCTGACAAAAATATGTTTTAATTAAAAAAAAGATCCAAGCTTAAGGCACTTCCACAAACCTACATTCCACAATTATTGAGAATGCATTGTTTTCTTTTTACTCTTAAAAATTGTCCCCCTTTTAGTGCCTGCACTGCTGACAGAAACAATTCATAAAAATAACAAGACATAATTATTTGATATTACCCACAGTGGAGGGGGCTATGCTGTATTTATTGTAAATGGATTATTACAGGGACTTGCAGTTTTTAAATCAAAATTCAAATTAAATGGTTATGTACAGCCTCCATTTGTAGATTTCAGCAGAGTTTTCATTTCAGTTTCTCTCTACATGGTTTACTTACAAACTGCACTTTTTTCTACTTTCTCCTTCATTACTGTAGTTCTGATGTACTTCCTGACAGCATTTTCAGTCAAATGCTAATAAAATAGTTTCACTTTAAAAAATTTTAAATATGAAATATAGCAATTGTTTCATTGATTCTTGATGTGATATTAGCAATGCTGAGTTCTTCCTTCGATCTTGAATAAATTAATTTCAAGCTAAGTGTCCATCATCAGGAATACACTCAGTAATAAGAATGTTACATTGAACCATTCCACCATTGATGGTGGCTGACTAATAAGCTTATCACAGGTTGAAAAATGACTCGGCTGATTGCTAATAAAATTTTCATAAGATTTTACAGTTTCCAATTATTAATCACACCATTGCATAATAATTATCATTGAGTGAATAATAAATAATCTTATATCTCAACTAAAATAAACAATAACATGTTATTATATTTTAAGCATTTTTAGGTGATGACTTGATCACCCTTAGGGAGTGTTCATGATTTATCTAGAGGGGGTTTTATGAATTTTTTATTTTTCCCTTCAAAAGATGTCAATCAATCAAGGTAAAGTTATTTTATTCCTGGGGAAATTTTTGTTACTTCCTCCCAAAAAATCATTTATGGGAAAAATGGTACCCCCCCTCAAGCAGCAGTAAGGCGGACTCGCGGAGCGTCGGCATCGCACCTGGAATTATGCGGGTATTACTGGGGCCTGGGACCCCCTTGCGCGATCCGGCGACAACGGCGAGGAGCGCCTTACTGCTGCTGTGTTTGCGAAGATATTTGCTCTATATATGCATGAATGTAAAGAGTTTGCTTTTGACTTCTGTATGATTTGTCTAAGACCCAAAGTTAATATACCCAAGCCCAAGGGTTTCTGGTGTTGTGGCAAAAAAATGCAAATAGAAGATGACACGTCAGCACAGTGTTACGAGTGTGGTAAGAATATTCGTAATGCCGTACCAAATGCTACCAGAGAGCAGTATTACGCCAATGGAGGTCGTAAGAAAACACCTTATAAGAGAATAAAATACTTTAGGGACTGGATGAGTCATATCCAAAATTATCGACCAGTATATTTAGACAACGAAGTAAAGAAGGAAATCATAGACCACTTAGAAGAGCCAACCCCACAAAGTCTGCGGAAAACGCTGAAAAAATTAAAACTAGGGAAATATTACAAAGCTATTCCCTATCTTTTGTCTGAAATTACCGGTAAGTCTATTCCTGAGGTTTCTGATATGACAAAAGCCGAGTGGATGTTTTGTCGGCTGGATAAGGATATTCCTTGTTACCCCGACGTAATTTACGAAATATTTTACAAAATAGACCCCAACCACGCCCTGTTAGGATGGATTCCAAGAAGATAAAAATGCAAAGCTGGCGTTGCCAGAAACCCCACTGGGGAACGCATCGCACAGAACACCAAGCTATCCCCAGTGGGTTTTTTTACATTTTGGGCTTACGAGGCTTATTTCATCCCGCGCCAGAGGCCCTCTAGTACACACATATATTATTCTTGAATTGCATTTTTTATCTTTTTATTTACGGTTGCTGTAAGTGGGGGAGGCTTTTTTTTCACTCACAGCAACCGGTCCAAATGTGTCTGCAGCGAGGCTTGAACTCGGGACTCTGGGCCTCCCCAGATCCAAAGTCCACGATCACAAGCGAACGCCAGACACACAGGACGCTTACGTATGTGAAAATTATTATATTTATGTCTTACACTCTAATTTGCGTATTTTCTAGACTGTCGTTCAATATGTAAATAGAATCCTGTCACGCTCTTTTCAAAGCAGATGTTTACTGAGCGAGTTTTCTTTGAAGCTCTTCTTTCGCTTCTTGGTAGATCTTTTTGCGAGATTCCTCGGAAAGATCTTTTACGACTGTTTTTTTGTTCCTTATGTCCGACTTTAATTTGTCGTACTTTTCCTCTTCGGCCAGAATAAGCGAGAATTCTACGTCGTCTATCTTTCTGTCATGCAAAGCCTTTGAGACAAGATCGGTAATTGTATTTACTTTGGCCCTAGACAGAGCTATTGTCGTGTCATGCTTGGATATTTTGCTTGACAACTGTTTCATAATGCCCGTAGCAACAGCCGAAATAATACCACAGGCTGCCCCAACGCCGGCCAAAGGAACTCCAACAATTACTCCAGGTCCAGTAAGCGAAGTAGGAACGTCGGAGCCCGTTAACACAACGGATATGGACCCCGAAGTTATCGCAATCTTATGTAGCGCACTCCGGGCTCTGACGTACTTTTTCCTAACTTTTTCGTAGTGTTTTGTTTGCCCTTCCAAGTAAGCCAGGATTAAATTTGTTTTGTTAAGTCTGACGTTTTCGGCATTCATTTCGTTAGGACCCTCTTTGGAAAGTTCAGGATAAAGTGGAGGTGCCGATGGTATAACATCCATTATATATACTAATGTACGACGCTTTTGGGAATGATATTGAGGAGCAGCCACATCATGACAACCGGGATTATGCCAACTGGAGGGCCTTTAGGAAGATGTTTCCACATGCAGACCCCAGTAAGTTTGAGCGCAGACCCAATGGGATTTACTTTAACGGCTCCAGAATGTATAGCAACGCCGACTTGGAGCCAAAGGCGACCGTCAAGCATCCTAAGACGGTAGAAAGGCAACCTAATTTTCCAGAGAATCTATTACCGGCAACCCAGAATTACCCATTTTACGACACCAAAGGTGGAGCGGATGACTTTGCTAAGATGGTTACCTCCTTAGAAATCCCCGTGGGTCCTACGACTTTCAAGACAAAGGTCAGAGACATCTTTAGAGAAACTGCCATGAAACATACCTCAGGGAAAGAATCCAGAGAATGGTTATCAGGTCCCAACATGAGGTATTGGCCGCAGCAGTTAAACTTTGCTGTCTGGGCTGCTACTAAAGGATGTGCCATAGCCGCGGATATGTTGCATATTCCTTTCCTACGATTTCACGTTGCGTTTACCATGCGACGTCTTTTAAAGGAGTTGGGTGCGCCGCTGCCCGGTGATGAGATATTCGACGCGATGGATAACAAATATGATAAAGTAGCATGGGAGCGACAAAAGAATTAGTTCCATCTCCACGACCCCGACTTCCGCAACAAAGAGGGTGCCGCCCATGGTTTAGGAGAAACTTATACCTATGCTTCGTATGTTGGTGCCAGCATAGAAACGCCGGGCATGGGATATCCTAGCTCCTACGAATTCTCGGACTTAGGAGGCAGCGGAACGAAGGGAAATCTCATTTACTTCATTCAGAGCAAAGAGAAGCATCCTTTGGCGCCTTTCTTTGCCGCAAAGGGCATTGGTCTAAAGAATCTCGCTAGGATTAACCGCAGCATTGAAGCCTTTGTTTATTGCATTCTAGGAGCACAGGTTAGCACTCGCAGCCCCATCGTAGATGTCAGTGGTGCGTCGCAGGAAACGCAACAAGTATTCCTTGTCCTCTTCGAAAGCGCTGTTATCGAGAATGAGATCTCTAAGTCAGTTCAAAGGTATCAACTTGCGGTGCAGCAATCAAAGGTTAGACTGGATTATGCCTTCAGTCCTGGTTGTTGGTTAATGCCAAGTAATTTGGTCATCAACGCCGATTCCGTTGTGGGTTACAACAACAAACTTCAACGAGCTACCAAAGACATGAAGTTTGGGGTGAATGACGTGAACTCTGACACTCTTAGGAACATTCCCCATTTCGTGGAGAAGCCAAAGAAGGAGCACGTAGAGAATCCCGCAGGGAAACCAAAAAACGTAATCAAGAAGAAGGTCCTGCCTACGATACCTGAGGAATATGACCATAACTTACTAAAAGCCGGCTTAACAGCTGCAAGCATTGGTCTGAGCTATTATATATGGCGATGAACAACCCCTACGTAGCTGGAGTAGATTGTGTCTATACGACTTACACAGGCGAGAAAAAATACAACCAGGCATCTTGGGTTGATGTCACGGGGACGTCCGTGGACTTGAACTACTCAGGAAAGAAGTTAATCCTTTGTAGTATTTGCATTGGTACGAGCAGCCATGCCAACGTGGGCTTTAGGTTTCTAGATGAGAACGGCATACTGCAGCCTATGCGTACGAAAACGAACAACAGGGAGCCTGCGCATTTCTCCGTAGAACCCAATCCCGGCAGCGCCGAGAATCTATCGGTTTGGACTTTCCACATGGTCGCCGATTGCCATGGGAAAGTAAAGCTGCAAATGCGCGTAGACGATACGGGAAAGGTTACGGTAAATAGCATAGAGGACCAAAGAGATAAGCCTTTTAACCACGCAACCATTAGCACTCTTACGGTGGTTAGTCTCTAGAAGCAAACTATGTTTGCTGAAATATATGAACCCACATACAAAGGAGGATTGGTTTTCCTATTACTTAGAAGATAAGAAACACTATGGGGACAAATGGTATGATACTGACCTGTGGGCAGAAGTTGGTGGTTTGGGATTGATTATGTGTACCATTAGCATTAGTGGCTGGAATAGCTGCAATGTGGGGTTTGGGCTAGTTGATGAGACCAACAACCCATTGCTACCTTACAGGAAAAAATATAAGGCCCGGCATTCGGCTCATTTCTCATTTGAGCCCCCAACGAAAAGCGCGGAGATCCTAACGTCGGTGACTTTTCATATGATAGCTAATTGTCAATATGCAAAGCTTCAACTTCGTCCCAGCGATGCCCTTAACGCAAATCCTAAGTATGCCGGCTTCGTTGGGATAAACGCCGCTTATTCTACGCATGATTCTCCTGCATATGCTACTTGGAGTCATAAGCCCATTAGCACCATGACTGCTATGCCTCTGATACCAAATTACCAAGGCGGCGCGAATACTATCTTTACTTATCCCCAGTCGAGGATGCCTGACGACGATAAGCCCCCAGCAAAACACAAGGATAAGATTAAGCCTTCATCTTCTTCAGGAGGACTACCCCAATAGCTACTACTAATATCCAGATGTTATTCCCTACAAACTTCAGCAGTTCTCCGCCGGCCCTAAGTGCCAGGCTAAGAACGCTACCAAGCAGCCCAGGCAAGCCGGCTGCCATCTTTTTCCCAAGTCCGTCAGCCCATTGCCTAATTTCTTTACGCCCGCGCCTGTAGCCTTAAGCGCGGATAGGATTACTCCTACTACGCTCGAAATAGCGACCGCAAATGCCAGCGGAATACCATACTTCACCAGGAGCTTTTTTTATCGTTTCCTTGGTCGTAAGCCCCAACTCCCTTTCCAAGCCTTCTCTTTGCGTACGCAATTCCACCAGTCTTTCCTGAAGAGCCTCTAATTCCCTTTGAGCTGCTTCCCTTTCTTCTTCGGGACGAGTTTGGTCATTACTTATTTCCTGCTGCCGCTCTATTTGCCCCTCCAAGTCTTCGACGGCCTGTTGAAGTTGTCGTATTCGTTCCTCCGCCACTGCCTTGTCCGCCATTACTTGCCTTTCTCTGTCAACGGACTCCATTAATTCTTTTCCCAAGCGCTGTAGTTCTGCGTCTTTCCCCGCCGATTCATTCAAAGCAACCCTTAGCTGATTCCTTGCGGCGCTTTTTTCTTCTAGCAGCTTAGAGAGCCTAGCTTTAAAGTCTGCAATTTCGACGGCATGACTTTCAGTAGTTAGCCTACCTTGTTTCATGAATTCGTCTTCCAATTCTTCTATGCGCCCCTGCAATGCTTGGTTTTCCTCCTGGACGGCTTCGAATTGACTATCGATACCACCCCCTTCCTTGGTTGCTTCGTCGAGTTGTCGCGTAAGGTCGTTGATGGTTACCTTATTTTCCTGTATTTCCTTTTGAAGTGCTTCCTTTTCGGCTTTTGCGTTTCGTAAGTAACTCACCAAGCCTCCAGTCGCGTCACTATTTGGCGGAAGTTTTTTGAGTTCTTTAATCTTTTCCTCTTCAGTGGTTTCTAATCGTTGGAGTTTTTCTTGTTGCTTATTAAGTAATGTGTTGATAGATTCGAGGCTTGTTTTAGTGCTTGGCATTTTGACGCTTTTAAGGAATTCTTCTTGGAGCCTCGTAGTTTCCTTTTTACTCAAGGTAGACAATGGCGTTAGGTTAGGAGTTCCCAATGCTGCCGTTATTTCTTTCGAAAGGCCATTGTTAAGTAAGGTAGACTCCTTTCTTTGATAAAAGTTGTACCATTTTTCTCTACCTGCGTATCGAACTTGAATTTGACCTTTATCTCCTACTCCGAACTCTAAGAGAGCCAGATTTACGCTAGGATATCGCTGCTTTACGTTGTCGATGACTTCTCTTAATATTTCAGTTCTTGCGTCCGTGAGATCCAAGTCTTCCATTTGTAGATACTCCGGGACGGGTTCGTGGGGATTCTTAGACTTGAATTTCTCTCTTAAAGAGCGCATAGCATCGCGGGCCTTACTGCTGCCATACATACGTCTTAGCTTGTCAAAAAGGCCCCGTCCGTCTACGTTGTCATCGGGAAGTAAAGACTCATATTCTTCGTCATTAATACCAACTTGACCTTCTTCGGTAAGGGGGTAAAATCCGTTCCTTCCATTATGTATGATAAGCACAAAGTTAAACCCCAACGTATTACCTAAGCAGGTTGGCGGACTGAAAGCGGAACGCACCTTTCACCGGGTCACATTCACGCCATCCAGCGCAAAGCCTGGAGAAACCTTGTACGTAGGCGTGCCCCGTTTAACGGATAACCTAGTCTTAGTACCCGGCACCTTGGCGTTAAGGTTTGACCTAGCAATACAACCAAGCGCAAAATTAGAAACTTACGTCGTTAATAACGCAGGCCGCAACTTAGTCTCTAAGATGAGAATCAAGTTTGCTGGGGAATCCCTTTTGGACTTAAATAGGTACGACTTATACACCACCTATAAGGACCTATGGTTAACGGCCTTTGACCGCGCACAAAGAATAGAGCAGGGAATTGGCAGCGTTATCTTACGTAAGGTTCGCAGCGACACTAAGACACAACCTACGGATTCTGGTGACGCAACGGCAGTAGCAGACGCCACGAGGATAAAGACCGCCTATGGCATTAAGTATGTTATTCCGCTGGACTTTGAAGTGATTACGAACCACGGCGCGTATTATCCCAGGCAGTTAAGTGAACTACAGTTTGAAGTAACCCTAGCGGATACCACAAACATCTTGCAGATGGATGCCTCCGGAACGGCACTTTCTGGGAGCATTCCCCCCTATTCCGTTACCAATTTAGAGCTGCAGTATGAGACCGTGTACAGCGAAGAGCTGGCCCGTAGCGCTGGCATGGAATACAGCTCCGGAAAGGCATTCCTTTACGACCACGTAGTGATGTACAAGACGTTCAGTTTGTTGGACAAGACGGCTGAGGTTGTCAACCAAAGCATTAACCTCCCCCGACGAAGTCTCACGGGGTTGATGCTGGTGTTTGCCAAGCCCTACGAGGCCGGTAAGCGCGACTCCCAAGCGTTTTTTAATCCCAACATTACTAACGTGGGGGTAAATGTCAACGGCGTTCCAAACAAGGTTTACTCCCAGGGAATAAAGCCCGCAGACATTTACAGGGAGGCAATGCGTAAGTTTGGCGACCAAACTAGCCCTGAGGAATTTTTTAAGGATAAGTATGCGTTATGGATTGACATGCGCACGACCAACGACGAAACCATGCACGGTCAGGGTCTGCGGTTGGTAAACACCCAGGATGGTATCACTTTGGAGATTAAGCGCACAAAGAATACCAGTGCGGGCGACAGCGATAAGATAAACTGCTACGTCTTCGTCGTGTCTGACGCGCAACTGAGCGTAGAAATGAATCAGCTAAAGAGCGTTGCATATTAAAAAGTTAAAATATTTCTCAAATATACGATGCTACGCGTATTCCAAAACAACGAAACAAAACTGCAATGCATTGCGCAAGGCGAAAAACTATACTTCAAAGCGAAGGAAGTGGCGTCTGCGTTAGGTTATGAACGTTCCAGGGACGCAATTAGGGATCACGTCTCCGATAAATACAAGGAAAGGTGGGTTGACATAAAAGGGGCTCCAAATCACCGCTCTTCTACTATTCATCCACATTCCGTGTTTATTTCGGAGCCTGGTTTGTATGAACTGATATTTAGCTCTAAGCTACCCAAAGCTGTGGAGTTTCGTGATTGGGTATTCGAGGAAGTGCTACCCGCATTAAGGAAGACCGGCAAATACGAAATAGAAAAGCGCTTTGACACCCCAAATAAGTTGATATTTAAGATAGAAAACGAATTTCACCTACATAAGGAGGTGGTTAACTACATCCGCCGGTTTTACCCTCAGATGCTCATAACACCGGGTTTAGGAGAACTGCAGAACAGCAACAGTAAGCGTATAAAGTGTTGGCAAAAAGGTTACCAACGAGGTCGACCTGACTTACTACTGTTAAACGCACACGTGCACTACCGTGGCTTCTGCATTGAGCTAAAAACCCCTAAGGGTGACGGTAGATTGTCGCCAGATCAACAACTACTCCTGAAAAGGTATGAAGAAAATGGATACAAAGTGTTAATTAGCAACGACTACGACGACATCTGCCGTGCGATTGCCGCATACGCCGAACACTTACGCATTCCTTGTAGGTGGTGCTGTAAGAGCTTTAAAAACAGCGAGACTTTGACAACGCATTTAAAAATATTTCATAGAATTTATGATCCAGCAAGTGCATTGGCGTGATTTAATTGAGGGTATCGCATACGAAATAAAAAATTACGTTGTCTTTGAGGATTTGAACCGCATGCGGTTACTCCTCAAATAAGACAATGTAGAATACTCCCTGTGGGCGCCTGACAGGGTTCGGTATGTAATACAAGGCGAAGAATTTACCCACCTGCGTTCACATGGTAAGCAGGATGGGCGGTGGGTGTTTGACATTGAAAGAAGGGTTGCCCCGTCTCCTCTATGTGGTTAGGCGCGTTTAAAGTAGGGTCGTCGACAATAAGGGTCGGCGACTCTTTTTTAACGATGCAGTCAGCAGGGGGTTCGCACGTAATACAGTCCATATATTGAAAGGGTTATTAGGAATCCTCTTAGGAATGCTGCTGCGTAGGCTATCATATATTTTAAGGATGACATACTAGGCTTATTAATTAGTTATTATATAATGGAGTGCGAAGAATGCAGTAGGAATTTTAGTAGCAAGCAGATGCTTAATTACCACGTCTCCCATAAGGTGTGCAAAAAAGTGAAGCCCAGCCTCGTCTGCAAACACTGCCGCAGGAAATTCAACAGTAAGCAGATGCTGGGTTAACCATACTTCCCACATGGTGTGTCAGAAACACCTCATCTCGGAAACCGCCTTAGAATGTTAAATGGTGGTTAAGACTTTGTTAAGGACCCCGTCAAACTCCTCCAAAAGATGCCAAAGAATGTTAAGCTGAGGTTAAGTTTTTGTTAAGGGAGGTCGGAAACTTTTTCAAAACATGCCTCAGAATGTTAAGCTGAGGTTAAGTTTTTGTTAAGAGACAGTCGAATATGTGCTCCTCCTCTCTTACGCATCCACATCTCTCACACTGCTGCCTCCAGTATTCCCTGTTAGTCCATGGGACACCTTCTAACGCGTCAAAGCGGGGCAGCGTTCTGCTTATCTTTCTAAAGTAGTCTATTCGATTCCTTAGGTAATCGTCCTTATGTTCACTACGACTCATAAGATCGCCGCACTGGTAACAATACACCCCTTCCAGATCGTACCTTTTTGAAAGGTATTGGTAACTCTTCTCATGTCTCTGCTTATGTGCCTGAAGACGTTGGCGGCTACTAAGAACCTTAGCACAATAACTACACTGCGTAGTTCTACGGCAAATCCCCTTTTTGACATGTTGCTGCAGCTTTTGAAGAGTGCTGAACTCCCTATTACATTCATTACAGGCCTTACTAATTGGCTTCTTTGTGCAAACTCCATGCCAAACATGGTATTGCAGTCTTTGTTTGGTACTAAATACCTTCTTACATTTCAAGCAGTCCATATATACTTAACAATATTTTAACCTCCATTTAACATTCTAAGGCATCTTTTGGAGGAATTTGACGGTAACCTTAACAATATTTTAACCACATCTTAACATTCTAGGAGGGTTTCTGAGATAGTTTCCGACCTTCCTTAACAATAATTTAACCATATCTTAACATTCTGGGGCATTTCTCAACGGAGTTTGGCGGTATCCTTAACAATATTTTAACCTCCATTTAACATTCTAAGGCATCTTTTGAAGGAGTTTGGCGGGGTCCTTAACAAAATCTTAACCACATCTTAACATTCTACATGGGATACTTCATAAGTCAGCCACGCTTTCTTTGGCCCAGCTCGCCATGGTTACTAACGCCCCGAAGCGTTCCGCGCGCTTAAGGATGTGCATTTGATCCGTTAATTCTTTGATGCGCTCATTTAAGACGTCTATCTCCTTCTTTTGGGACTCTACCATCTTATGCAACTCTCTCTTCTCCTCTAAGGTGCTCACTAATGTCTTGATAGCCTCCACGGGTATGTCAACGTCCTCCATATATATCAGGGAACAAGTTCCCTTCGAAAGAAGGGATATAAATGAACCCCAATCACATGCCTTGTAACGCTGTGATAGTAGGACCCACCGGCTGCGGAAAGACCCAATTCGTAGTAGAGCAGCTATTAGGACCCTTTAAATACCGATTCGACTATATCGTGCTACTTTGCCCCACCTACGTGAATAACCGCACCTGGACGGGCATAGGAGTGAAAAATGATGACTTCTTTGTGGATATCTTAGACCCCAATGAGTTATCTGGACATCTTAAGTTTTGGCACAAACAATTCCCTAAAGATACGCAAACCTTGCTCATATTGGATGACATCGCCTGCGGGGACGACGTAAAAAGGCGCACCTCCGAATTAGTGAAGCTCGCCTTTAGCGGCAGACATGACAACATTAGCGTTTGGTTGCTCTCACAGCAGCTTACCAGCGTCTCTAAGCCCTTTAGGGAAAACATAGGATCTCTCGTAGTATTTTATACTCCAAGTAAGTCTGATCTGGAAACCATCTTAAGCGACTACGGTGGTGAAATATCCAAGGAACAGTTACACGAATACATGCGGCATCTAAAGACGCACCAACATTCCAAGATGATCTTCTCTTTGAGGTTTCCGTATTCCATTAACATATATGGAGATTGAGCAGTTGATAGATGAAGTTCCTACGCAGCTAGATGAAAGTAACCTTAAGGAACAACTTAACGTCCTGGTGTCTTCTGGGAAGTGCAAGGAAATGATAGGCAAAGAACTTACCCATGAGCAAGTTAACAAGTTGTCAGAAGAGGAAGTCAAGAAGTTCCATAAGAGGTATATGGCTGCCCTTGCAAGTAAGACCACGGACGCCGTCGCAGACTCCGCTATCCGACTTGCCACTAAATTGCTTGGACTTGCGCTGCCCATAGACGACGTGGAGCAACTACAGAAGGACATAAGAGACGACTATGTTATCGCCCAAGAACTTAAGATAACCTGCGGGTGGTTGTCTTTGAAGTGTGGTAAGTTAATGGCAGTCGCCTCTGCGGCACTTCACGTAGCTCAGCATGTCGACTTGAAGGAACTTACGATGTCTTGGAAGGACTTCAAGAAGGATAGAGAAGTCGAAAGGGTATTCGAGGCGGCACTTGCCGAGGTACCTGATCAAGTCGCCTCAAGTCCTTCTTAAGTACTTACTTAAGTCATTCTCAAGTACTTATCAAGTCCTTCTCAAGTACTTACTCAAGTTATCAAGTCCTTCAAGTCCTTAGATATAAATGAGTGAATCAAAGGCGGAGGAACCCGAGCAAAAGATTACCCAGGCTAAATCTCCAGGCAGAGTTGCCGCGGGGAAGAAGTTCGCAGAGATGAACAGGAAGAATAAAGCCAAAAAGGAAGAAAAGATGGAGGAAAAAGAAGAGGAATCCTTTATTAATCCGGGCTACGTAATTGGCGCGTTGGGAGTTGCTATAGCAGCAGGCAGCCTCTACTTACAATGGCGGGCTACAAAGCCAAAAGTAGAACCCGTACATGTGACGCAGGAGCCTAGAAGCAAAATACCCGTGATGGAATAATAACCTTCTCGCTTTGTAATATAATGTCAACCGCGTTATTGAAAACTGTTGAAGAGGCTGCTATCATTACTTCCATTGTTGCGGGTATTGGTTGGGTAGGTAAGAAAGTGCTCAAAGAAGACTTTACCGAAGACCCAAGCAAAAGCTTTGCCAACTTTGCTAAAATGACCGCTGCCGTGGGCAGGGCTATCATGCTAAAGGACTATCTGCAGAAGGAAAAGTACATCCCTTCTAAGATATAAATGGCTGCTATGATAGGAGGTTCACTAATTGCTGCTTTAGCATTCACTGGCGCCAGTTACGCAGGTAAGTACATAGAAAAGGCGGCAACTGGCGGAAGTAGTCTCGAAGCTGAAAGAAAGAGACACGACTTGGCGCTGGAGAAATATCAAAGGGACGTGGCGGCTTGGAATGAAAAAAGACAAGCTTACAGGGATTGGTTGGACAAGAACTACCAAGATAAGATGCAGGCAGACAAGAACTTTGAAAACACAGACTACACCTTTAAGCTTTATGCGCAAGCACACCCCGACTTCAGGTTAAGAAAGCCTCAGTTCAAGAATTACTACCAGCCTTCTAAGAAACAAAAAGATAGTGAGTTGGTCTTTGTAGGAGTTGCAGGGCTGGCGGGAGGCGTAGCTTTGGCGTATTTAGTCTAAGTCAGCAAGCGTAGCTTGCTTCTAGAAGGGGACTTGTCCCCTGTAATATATGATCGTCTTTTTGGAAAGCGACAAGAATGACTTTACCACTTATCTGAATCCCCCCATCAAAGCCCATAAGGTTCGGCTGGTTAGTTGTTCTTTGTACAATTCTTGGTATAATTTAGTCAATGGTATGGTCACCGTGCATAAGGGATCTAACAATTATCAAGGAGTAATGCTACCCGATGGACATTACACGCCAATCACCCTTGATAAGGAGATCGCCAAGCGCGGTTATACTCTCACCACAGGGTTGCCGCACGAAATGACCTTCAAACACAATCTACCAAACGATTTCTCGGTAACCCTAGGAAAATACGACGCATTGGGATCTTTACTAGGTGTCTCAGGCAAGGAAAGTACCAACACAGCCATACCTGTGAAATGGAAAGTCGCATCCTCTTATGAAGTCTATTGCGACTTGGTCCATAGTTACAGCAATGGAAAAAAGTCTTCTCTTATGTCCAAGTTTCTGTCCAAAGGTAATCCATTTGACCCAGTAGAGTACACTCCCATTTCTTTGTGCTATGATTTGTCTAATTTGGTAGAAAGCATAAGCATCACCATTAAAGTGGACGGAAAGACGGTGGATTTTAACGGACGTAAGATCAATCTTGTTTTGGAATTCATATAATGGGCCGCGTAGAGGACAAACTTAAAAGGATTTACTATGGGCCTGAAGGCTATTGGAAAGGAGCGTCAGCTATTAAGAAACTCGCAACCGCGGCCAGGGTATCAGAAGAAACGGTTAAGAACTGTTTAAAAAAACAAACCCTCTGGCAGGTTTATCTTCCCGTGCCTAAGTACATTCCCAGGCCCAGCTTCACCGTAAATGCCCCCAATGAAGTTCATCAGGCGGATTTGCTTTTCTTACCGCACGAGAAGGTGAGAAGAAAGACCTATAGGTACGCTTTGACCGTAGTCGATATCGCAAGCAGATACAAGGACGCCAAACCCATAACCACCAAGGATTCTGGGGAAGTCGCAGAAGCCCTAGGTAGGATTTATAAGAGCGTCTTGAAATGGACTAAGCTGCTGCAAGTGGATGCGGGAACAGAGTTCATGGGCGTGGTTACTAAGACCCTGAAAGACCACGACACTAAGATTAGGAGAGCCGAAGCAGAGTACCACAGGGGTCAGAGCATCGTCGAAAGATTCAATAAGACCTTGGCCGAGCGTCTCTTTGGATACCAGTATTGGAAAGAGATGGAAGATCCATCCAAACGCAACAGGGAATGGACTCAGAGGCTCCCCCAGGTCGTCGCGGCCTTGAACAACGAGGCGGCCAGGGATACGGGAATAAAACCCAAGGATGCCATAAAAAAGAAACACGTGGAACACAAGTCCTACGTCAGAAGCTCAAGGGCGGTCGGACTGAAGGAAAAAAAGCTACCCGCAACATAGTGGTCCGATACCTCTATCAGCCGGGGGAACTCGAAGGTGGCAGTAAGAGAGCCACGGATCCTAACTGGTCTTTGGAAACGTATGATATTTCGAAGTCCGTCACCAAGGAAGGGCAACCCGTGTTGTATTACCTAAATGGCCCAAGTCGCGGATTCGTCAAGGAAGAGCTGCTCATAGTCCCCAAAGACTCAGAGTAATGCTGCTCCACGCGCCCGATTACACTCTAGGCATGTCAGTCTTACATTGCCTCTGCAATGCCCGCATTTATTATTTATGCGATCCACGGAGAACTGCTGATCGTCATTCGGGTCAAACCTCCATAGTAGAGGTATGTTACACTTGGCACACCTTGCCCCTTTCTTATAGACGTCGTCCTCGCATAAGTCGAACTTTAACCCCTTTCCTTCGTCGTGCCGCTTGTAGCGAAGGAGCTTCCTGGCGATATTCTCCTTAGCTATGTCCTCTGGCGTCTAATCGTAACGCAGTTGTGGACCCCAGGCTCTTTTTAACTGTTTGGCATACTCCACGCGGCTTACGGCGGTGTAGATAAGGTTGCTCCAACACAGCCGCTGATCTATGATCCATAAGGTTTCTTTTATGGTAAGCCCTTGCGCGCTGTGGACTGTCATGCAATAGCCTAAGCGCCAGTCTGGATGGGAGGTTATTTTTTCCACCTTTCCTATGGGCACCCAGGCTTTGTCGTGCGTTACTGCGTTCTGCAGTTGGATTTCCGTGCCTGGTACTAAGACATCTCTTCTTTGCATGCGAGTGTCACGCGGTTTATAACAAACCGGCACCAAATGACTAGGGAACCGCTCCTGGTGTATTCTCAGTAGATCTTTTTGTATGCGCGACTGTGCTGCGCGCTTACTACTTAGCACCAAATCCTCAGGATGCCAAGAATACAGGAAGTCTTCGTAAGACTTTGCTCGTACCCTCTTACGTAACACCTTAGATTGTTCGGCGTCGCTAAGGCCCCTTAATTCTGCCTTTAATTTCCTCATTTGATCTTTGCTACGGTAGTCTGTGTTAATTTCTTCATGATAGTCTACCATTTCTTTTAAACATTCATGGGACATTTCTCCGGCTATAGGAGGTGGTTGACATGGATATCCGGCAAATACGACTTGGCACTTTCCGCGGAGGAAGTCTACGAACTCCTGCAGGATTTCTAAGGGCACCGTACAGATTTCATCCCAAAGTATCACGGGAGGTATGTCGTGGATAGCTTCCGGCACCCACTTTTGGCCATTCCAGCGAAAGAAGCTGTGGTAAGTTTGCGCGTCGTAGCCCATTTCGCAGAGTTCTCTTTCCAAACGATGTGTTGGCGTTAGCACCTTTATATTAGGAAAGAGTTCTAACACACGCGTCGTCTTACCGCTGCCTCCCGTACCGTAAAGGTAAGAGAAGCGTTGGTAGGAAATAAGGTCCGCAACTGAGGGCAGTGGCTCTTCCGTCGGCGTAATGGAACCGCGGGTGTGTTCTCCGTGATATTCTACGCGTGCCCTCCAGGCTCTTATCTCCTCATCTTCGACGCGCCACTTGCCACTTTCTGCGAGTTCGTCGGCTGTATAGAATTCTTTCATCTTTTCTAATACGCTCGGCTTAACGTACAAAGAATCCGTGGCTACGCGTGGAACATCTTCTTTGTCAAACCGCAAGAGCATTGCGAGAAGGTTAATGTGCGCATATGCGAGCATACTGGCGCGGAGGTGATAATATTGCGGTCGATGGTCCTGGTAATAACACAGCGCATTCCATTTATGCAGCTCATCATCTACGAGGTAATCCCATTTCTCCACGGAGACCATCGTTCCTTGATCGTGGGCACGCTTGATAAGGAAGCTTAGTTCGCCTTCGTCTGTTATTAAACGCCATTGCATGTGCTTCTCTCCCTCCTTAGCGCCCTGGGTAAATTTGCCTATGACAATTCGGGCGGTTGGGTTGTGCTCTGGGAGCCACTTCGTGTAGGCGCTATGGCAAAGTATGGCTTCATGCGCTGTGTATTTCAGGAGCTTACGCTCTTCAAAGAACTTTAACAATGGCACAGGTATCCATTCTTTCTCTTGTAGATGCTTCCCGTACCATGCGTAAATTATGGGGTGCAAGTCTTTAGCCAACTTCCAAGACGTTAATCTGACGAACCCCGTAGCTGGCGCGTCGTAGCTGCCGTCTAAGGACACACGAAAGAACTGTGAATCTGGATGGATGTAGCGGTCGTAATATTCCTTACAATCTCCCAGGCCTTTAAATGACGCAGGATAGCAGTGCTTCATGTCTAAGGACACGTATTCTTCCTCGTCGTACTCCATGTTCCAAAGACCGCCGTGGCCGTGTTCTACGCAGGCTTTGGCTATGTCTTTGAATTCTTTGGGGGTCGGTTTCCACCCATTCCTTCTTTTTGCGGCTAAGAAGTCCAAACTACGAGAGCTGAGGACCTCGTCTGAGACGTCTTCCCCAAGGGTTTCACAGGCGCTTTGGATGCGCTGGTGTTCGATTTCCGGGCGATACAAAGTGCCGTCTTGGGTCATAAACTGGCTTCCTTCCGAATCCATTAACCATATTGAGTTCTCATGAATCAAGTTCACCAACGGGGAGGTTTCGTAGACCTTGGTTTCTTTCTTTCGCGGGAATCGAAGTTCTCGCCAAGCGTGTCCGTTATGCTGGTAGATGACTATAGGAGCACCTCTGCCGCCGTATTTATGTGTCCCAGGGTAAATGTACCCGTCTGTGATGTCTTTCACGTGTATGCGCCTTTCTAAGGCAATTTCTAATTTCTTTATGTTGTCTATCGTAGGCCCAGCTTTGCAGGTGGCGTTTTCCCATTTCCTGATGGCTTCTTTTCTTTTCGGAGTTAACTTACCTCCGCGGGCGGAATCTTCAAAGAATTCCCTTACCAGTTTCCCGACGCAGTTGCCGGGATGTCGCATTGGTTTGAGTTTCCTAACGTCTGGCTCTTTGATCTCATACGCACCGTAGATAACTACCGTAACAGGGTAAGCAACCTCGTAGAACAGCGCGTCGATGCCTACCAGCGCTCCGGGGCGCGTTTACTTATTTAAGACAAACAGGTTCTGCTTACCAGACGCCCGAATAGGGTTACGGCCTCTTTCTATTACACAGTCGCCGTCGTAATACTTTATAAACGTTAACTGTAAACGGTAGTTACCTTCAGGCATCAGGTCTATTATCTTTTCGGCTCTTTCTTCATCCATGATTTCTTCTGTGTCTCCTTCTGTGAATGCCGTGAAGGCGAAGTCGGCGTCCAAACGATCCAATACCTGGGTTCGCAGCTTGCGTACAGTTTTGTTTTGAATGCGCGCGATGTTGTCCATCTATATCTAGGAAATATTTTAACCTTCGTTTGCGACCCTACAAGAAATTTGATAGGATCCAAATATCTTCGCAAACACAGCAGCAGTAAGGCGCTCCTCGCCGCTGTCGCCGGATTGCGCAAGGGGGTCCCAGGCCCCAGTAATACCCGCATAATTCCAGGTGCGATGCCGACGCTCCGCGCGTCCGCCTTACTGATGCTCCTCAAATCCTCATATTCCCCCCTCTAGAAAAAATTTGAATACTCCTTTAGATCCTAGTGGTAGGGTACTCTTCCATTATATTTTGATAATGATAAACTTGTATACACTATTACACTTCTGGTTAATATTATTTTAAATGTAAAATTTATACCAGTTTGTAAAAGCTGTACAACTCTATGGAAATGGGGTGATCACTCCAGGTTTTAAACATCTTGATAAATGTGGCCGCATTTGTGGTATATCAAATTTGGCTGTACCAGGGTTGAGACCATGCACAATACATGTCGCAAATGCGACAGAGAAAACACCACAATCACTGCCGTTTCTTTGTTGCTGGACTGGTACAATATCTATTCTTACAAATTTGTCTGCCATTAAATCTTTCACTTGTTGTTCTACTTCATCTACAATGACGTCATGAAATAAACTGTCATACAAGTTTACTATGCCAGGTAAACAGCCTACAGAACTCGTACATACCCAATGCTGATTTCCTGTATGAAGAATTTGCACAAATTCGCTTGATAACACATCAAAGTTCCTTACTGGTCCCAAGGTGGTTCTTTGAAAACCATCAATCATTGAATTTACCTGTTTCAGGACAATGTGGGCTTGTTGAATGATGGTGCAGTCTACCCATCCAGTTGGGGATTCAATGGTATCATAGTCAGCCTGGGTTAAATTTCCCAAAGAGGCTGTCTTATCAGTGTTTCCCTGAGTAACATTAGTTATCTCTACAGCATCATCACTGTCAGATGGATCATCAAATAGGTCATCATCACTGGTGTCAGATAGATCATAAACACTGTTATCATCATCACTGCAAGTAAGATCTTGTGGACTCAAAGAAGTACAAGTGGTAGATTGTTTGGAAGAAGTTGATGTAGAACCATTACATTCAACTTGTGGTGTGGTGGTGGCATGGGATGCTTTAGGTTTATTTTCTTTGTGGGGCTTTCCTTTGCAGTTGTTGCAAATCCATGTACTCTTGCTGTTGTTTGGCATCCTTTTATAATTAAGGCAGTCTAGATGAAAGAATTTTCCATTTTGACAGTCTTTACTGTGACATTCAAGAAGCCTTTGATCTAATCTTGGTATGGACTTACAAATGCAGATGCTATCCAGGCTGAGTGCTTTGTTACATGTATCCTGCTCTGCTGCATTACTGTTTTTGGCACTTCTTTTGAATTCTGGCAGCAGACGACAGGTAGGACAATACCAAATCCTCGGGACTTGATCACTTATTCCCAGACATGACGAATGAAACTTTATAAAAGGGCACTTGGGGTTGGAGCAGGTGATGGTTTCCTCTTCAGTAGCTTTTCTGCAATAACAAATAGAATTGTCATTGCAAACTACTGAAACTTGTGTTAGACTTGGCATGTGGCATTTTCTTGTGTACCATCGACCCAAAACTTCTGGGAGAATGCAAATCCTCCAAAACTTGGTCACCTTTGGTTGTAGTGATTCCCACAGGATGTAATCAGGATATATCCTTTCATGATAAAACACTGGTTGATTACTAGCATTGAAGGCAAAAACAACAAAGCCACAGTACTTCATCTTAGTTATATTCAGCTGCTGCTGGACTTGGAAATAGTACTGGTGGTTTCTCTTCATCCTGAATTGACCATTTACCTTTTCAAGACAGGAGGTCTTCTTTGAAATGTAGGAATTAAAATCACCATTTTCAATTCCATAGGGACATTTAACCTCTCCACAACCATCACCACAACAGGAACAAGAAGGCATGAAGTCAGGAGTGGCATGCAACCAGGGATGTTCTTTATCCACAATAATTCCACAATACCCAACTTGAAAGTCTTTGTGAGTCTGCTTCATAAGAGAAACATATGCCTCAACAGCAGATGCCTCATGTTTCTTGCCATGGGTAACAGCTTTCGAGGTGACTTTAAACAAGTGGGGGTAGCAGAGAGACTTTATCAAAGACTGTGAAGGCTGCGTCGCATTACTATGTGCCACATGCCAACTGACTGAAGCACCAATGCGGCCAGCCCGATGTCGGTAGAAGAGGTTACCCTTGGATTGCTTTCTTGTGTCTGCTTCAATGGCATGTAGTGCTCTATCATCAAGGTTTAAGTTGACTTCGAAAAATGTTTTTAGCAGGTCTGGATAGCTGAGGTTGAGGTAACCAGGGTCATATAAATCTGGTATCGTAGCAACATGTTGGCTTCTTGATATAAATCTATCACAATAAGGTTTAAATAGACTTAGGATGACTGGTTTTGCATTCAAACCATTCAACTTTTCCAGCTGAGCGTTCATTTCATCCTCATTTGGTGGTCTTAAAACGTTCGATGTTTTGCAAGGCCTTGCTTGAGCGCTGGATTCTGACTGTTTCTCCCCCACACAGGCATCTATCTTAAAGTCCAACTCAGCTTTTAGCTTCTTAGATGATTTAAAATTGATATCCCGAGCTCTAGCGTAGGGAACTTCATTCACGTAGGTGGGCAAAAGCCACGTGCATTTGCCTTGGGTACATGCTAGTTTTCCGTTGATTCTTGTCCATGCTTCGATATAAAAAAGCACGCTTGCAACATGGGAACACGTTTCCGCTAAACCTGCCTTACATCCCATGCAGTGGGCCGAAATAACAGTTCCTTCTTCACTTGAAATAATCCAAATGGGGATCGGAGGGTCATTCATACGCTGGGAATGTCGCACCTTTGCTAAGACCACGTACTTTCCCGCGATAACCTTCCCTTGTACGCTGGTGATAAATCCAGAAACCATCTGATTATACGCTTCCAAACTCTTAAAGGCTTTGAACTGCTTAGCTGTATAAAAGCTGGTATCCAGACCAAATAGGATAATAGATCCGTAGCTTCGATAGGAGGTAAACATTCCGGATCCAACTTCGCATTCCACAGCGTAGCCGGGTCGATACCAATCACTAAAATTTTCTCTACATAACGACGTTTTACACGACTTTCTAGCTTTTTAGAGTATTCCGATAACAGAGGAACAAGAGGGCAATCTTTTTCATCGGGTTTTTCTAATATTTCTTGAGCAGATTCGTCAGATTCCTCGCTACAACTTTCAAACATACTAAAACCTAAGCCAAAACATTGCAATTTGACATATGTAAATTAGCCGTCTGTACACCAATATGGCCGACGACCGGAAATACGATACCCTATGACGTAAAGTGAAAACCGAGAATAAGTTTAAACTTATTTTAAAACACTCATTAATAATTCATAAACTTATGGTCCAATTGCAGCCACCATACACGTCATGTGCATGAACCTTTATACCCGATAAAGTCCTCTTCATTAGAATTCAAGTGATTTTATATAAAGACACATGTAATCTTTATATAAAGACCACTCGAATACTATAAGGATGACTTCATCAGGAATGAAGTATGCACCCAAGTTTAGATGAAGGCATAGAGCTTCATCAAGGTCATAGCCAACCCTAAAGATCTTTGACTAACGTGCCTGTCTTTGCCTTGGCACGCAATATCCAACGTGTGGGAGCTTCTATTGAATCTGGTAGCGCATGCTCGTGACGTCAAATCTCTATCGAAGTATAAAAATCCATGTTCGTGACGTGTATGGTGGCTCCAGTTGAACCAAAATCTTATAAATTGTTCATGAGTGTTTTAAGCAGTTCAAAAAACTCGTAGATCGTGTTTTATCAGCGTTGAAAGCTTTGATTTTAATAAAATGTATATTAGTACCAACTTCGAACCAAGAGCAATAACTGGTTTAAATTCGATAATGATCCCGCAAACAGAACATTGTGATCACGGATCTGCATCAAAACACCTTTTAAAAATACCTCCTGATAAATATTGCACGCTTCATTTTGCTTTTGCCTATTCATTTTCAATTTGTAAATTGATTTCGTTGTTGTTTTTTTCAGCCATCATAGATATTGATCAGCCAGGCCCCACCGTGGTTCAAGGACTCCCAATCGCTTTGACGTGTCCTGTATTTGGTTACCCAGAACCCTTTGTGGCCTGGCTACGAGACGGAGTCATCCATAAAAACACCACAACCACATCAGTCTTCAAGAAAAACGGGCTGAACGAAAACCGCAAACAGTCAAAATGGGAATGCATCGTCTCGAATATCCATGGATCAGATTTCCATCAGTTTTACATGACAGCTGTGATAGTAGAAACATAGTCTACTCTACTCGTATCCAATCACATGACAGCTGTGATAGTAGAAACATAGTCTACTCTACTCGTATCCAATCACATTACAGCTGTGATAGTAGTAACATAGTCTACTCTACTCGTATCCAATCACATTACAGCTGTGATAGTAGAAACATAGTCTACTCTACCCGTATCTAATCACATTACAGGTGTGATAGTAGAAACATAGTCTACTCTACTCGTATCCAATCACATGACAGCTGTGATAGTAGTAACATAGTCTACTCTACTCGTATCCAATCACATTACAGCTGTGATAGTAGAAACATCATAGTCTACTCTACTCGTATCCAATCACATTACAGGTGTGATAGTAGAAACATAGTCTACTCTACTCCTATTCAATCACATTACAGGTGTGGTAGTAGAAACATAGTCTACGCTACTCGTATTCAATCACATGACAGCTGTGATAGTAGTAACATAGTCTACTCTACTCGTATTCAATCACATTACAGGTGTGATAGTAGAAACATCATAGTCTACTCTACTCGTATTCAATCACATTACAGGTGTGATAGTAGAAACATAGTCTACTCTACTCGTATTCAATCACATTACAGGTGTGATAGTAGAAACATAGTCTACTCTACTCGTATCCAAACAACCTTTTGGCTGATTAAAGTCAGGGCATGGCTAACTCACAGATTGAACCCTGAAACAACCTCTGGACTGATCTAAGTCAGGGCATGGCTAACTCACTGATCAAACCCTGAAACAACCTCTGGGCTGATCTAAGTCAGGGCAAGGCTTACTCACAAATTGAACCCTGAAACGACCTCTGGGATGATCTAAGTCAGGGCATGGCTAACTCACAGATAGAATCCTGAAACAACCTCTGGGATGATCTAAGTTAGGGCATGGTTAACTCACAGATTGAACCCTGAAACAACCTCTGGGATGATCTAAGTCAGGCCATGGCTAACTCACAGATTAAACCCTGAAACAACCTCTGGGATGATCTAAGTCAGGGCACCAAACTAAATCTATTTACACGTGATCGTGGAGACCAGGAATTAAAAGTGAAAGAGACAAGTTTACTACTCCAATGCAACTCTTGATTTTTTCTTGAGCTCTGTCTATTCTCCATTAATAACTACATATGTAAATCCATAATAAAAAGATTCGTTTTTCCAGGAGTGTCATGGCACAGAATGTGTGCAAAGCACCAAATACGTGCTACCAAACGAACCTTGAACGATGTTATTAGTAGTCCTGATCAAGCTTCCAATGACACGTCTGTGAATGAGTCTGTGTGGTTCCGCCTCCAGCATCCTGTTACATCTCAATCTATGCAGGTAAGTAAATATTTGCCTAAAGCGACTTTAGAATCCAGTCAACAGCTATTACCAGCTGAGTGGACAAAATGAAAGGCCTAAGCAGTTTTGGAACTTGAAAAATAAAAACGAACAAACATGGCGATAAATTGAAATTATTTTTATTCTTCCTTTTCATGTTTTTGCTTCTTGTATACACGTTTATTATATTTTATTCAAAAGAAAATGGAAAAATACGCAAAAGATGGGCTACAGTAGCCTGAGAATGAGGGCTAAACAGCTAAACGCCCTGTGATTGGCCGAAACAAAATTCACCGCTCAGCTGTTATAGCATTACTCAACTCCTCCAATGCTACACAGATTAGTATTGCTTAATATATGGCAAATGATGAGGATTAGATCATATCAAATAACATCTCCATTCTTCAATTCCTCAATATCGTTTTCATCTTTCATCACCAATTTCATCACACTGCACCTTTATTGATATCATAATTA
Organism: Actinia tenebrosa; assembly: GCF_029948245.1. Taxonomy (NCBI): domain Eukaryota; kingdom Metazoa; phylum Cnidaria; class Anthozoa; order Actiniaria; family Actiniidae; genus Actinia; species Actinia tenebrosa. The sequence goes on from NW_028292576.1 coordinate 4,946,531, forward strand.
TTATTATCATCACCATCGTCATCATCGTCGTCATCTTCCATCACCGCCTTCATCACACTACCACCTTTCTTGAGCATGATCATCATCATCATCATCGTCGTCGTTGTCTTCCATCACATTTCTTAATTTTCATTGTACTCGTCATACTTCATTTTATAGATCCCTAAGTCTTGTACTCCTTCCATGCGCTGCTCAACCCAGGCTACCGGCTGGCTGCTTGGTTCTCATCCGGGTATTCAAGACGTAGTAGTTCGTCGAACTGTGTGTTTTAACTGGGATGGCAATTACTGTAAATACAACACCACTATTCTCGTACGAAGATGTCATGGCTTCTACGTTTACAAGCTCCAAAAGCCATCATTTCACGTGCAGGCTGCCTATTGTGCAGGTAAAATATGAAAATATTCCATGGTTTACCGTCATAAATTTATGATTTTTTTTTTTTTTAATTTGAAATCGGAATGTCATTACAAGCCTAATTGCGTTCATTCCCAGAAATCTCCAATGCATTGAGCCCAAGTGTTATGTTCAAACACGTGACGGTCAATGGCGGCGTCGTAAACCACGTGATTCATACTGAACGTGACCTTGACCCACTCGAGTGCGTAGCAGTCTGTCTGTCACACCAATCATGCAAATCAATCAACTATTATTCAAGTAGCAGACTGTGTGAGATGAACAGTGCTGCCAGAAGTGACGTTTCGTCCAGTGATTGGATGGAAAGACAAGGAATCTCCCTGTACGAAATGATTAAAACAATCGATAATGGCTCCTGTGAAAAGTGATCATTGATCATAACTTACTTCCAAGGTCTTAAATAGGAGGAGGTGCATGAGGAAAATAATTGAGAAAAATTGCTTTGTGAAGGAAGGGATACATTTCTTCATGCATGCATTGCACCAAAAATAAAAAGCCAAACTGGTTTACAGCGATACTGTTGCATCGCGACCCACTCTTTCAAAACTTCAATTTGATTTTGGTCTTTTCTGGAACCGTCAATCATCTTGGGCTTATGCAAATAAGTCTTTGAATACGCTCGCTCAGCTTCGGTCATAACAATAATAAATTTTCTAAAATCTAAAATGACTCAAGAATATTCTAAGGATTTGCGAAGGGAAGTTATCTTTAGTTGAGGGTTGTTTCAGAAAAGACTAAAATTCAAACGAAGTTTTGAAACAGCGCTGGTCGCGATGCAACGGTTATTCCTCAAAACCTTCTGTGTCAATGTCAGGCAAGTTTTAGATTACTAGTGTAGATTACTAATTCCAATAAAGACCTTGTTGGACGCATATGATTTGGCGTCATGTAGAGTGTTATGTATGCTTTTAAGAACGACTATACACATCAAACAACTATACTGATCACCTCTGCTCCAAGCCGGCACACGGTTATAAGCCTTTCAGGATGTAAGGATAATAGTTTTTTACAAATCATTTTTGTTTTACCCAATATGGCTCCTAGATGCCTCTTGCGCATTAAACGTTAAACTACTCGCTTCGACTAGGTGTGACTACCATGACTTCCGGCGCAATCTGTTCAATATTTTCTTGAGTTTCTAAAAGCCATTTAATGGTTTCTGCCTTTACCCTTCCTCTGTGCAAAGATTTCAAACTCTTTGTGGTTTTCTTATATTTTATTCCGCACTTCTTTGAGTTGTTTCAAGGTAAAACTGATCAATCGGCGATTCTTTCGCTGGTTCATCAAATTCTAATTGGTTTCTTAATTTAACTCATTTCAATTTTCGACTGCCATTTTGGCGAAAGGTCTACTACATTTAAAAGTTTTTTTCTACGATACTTCACAACCCCAAAGATTACTTCTTTTTTATCATGGGAGGTCCATATATTCCTTCAGGTATTCCAGTGTTCTTTTAGGTCAAAAGTCCCTTCGTTCTTCCTGTCCTAACTTGTTCAATTCGCTGACTTCAAATCTATCGGTTCTGTTGACATTTTTGGTGATTTTATCTTCCATCCACTCCTCAAATACCTACCCTGAGATAATTCGTGGGTTCCCCTACTTCAATCCTGCTCGAGTACTGATGGTTGTTGTGTAGTTGACAGGGTGTGGTCTATACATCCATATAGTTCATCTCATGAGTACTGATGGTTGTAGTGTAGTTGACAGGGTGTTGTCTATCCTGCCATACAGTTCATCTCATGAGTACTGATGGCTGTTGTGTAGTTAACAGGGTGTGGTCTATACATCCATATAGTTCATCTCATGAGTACTGATGGTTGTAGTGTAGTTGACAGGGTGTTGTCTATCCTGCCATACAGTTCATCTCATGAGTACTGATGGCTGTTGTGTAGTTAACAGGGTGTGGTCTATCCATCCATAGAGTTCATCTCTTGAGTACTGATGGTTGTAGTGTAGTTGACCGGGTGTGGTCTATCCATCCATACAGTTCATCTCATATGAGTACTAATGTTTGTAGTGTAGTTAACAGGGTGTGGTCTATCCATCCATACAGTTCATCTCATATGAGTACTAATGGTCGTGGTTTAGTTGAGAAAATGTGGTGTATCCATCCATACAGTTCATCTCATGAGTACTGATGGTTGTGGTGTAGTTGAAAGGGTGTTGTCTAACCTGCCATACAGTTCATCTCATATGAGTACTAATGGTTGTAGTGTAGTTGACAGGGTGTTGTCTATCCTGCCATACAGTTCATCTCATGAGTACTGATGGCTGTTGTGTAGTTAACAGGGTGTGGTCTATACATCCATTAAGTTCATCTCATGAGTACTGATGGTTGTAGTGTAGTTGACAGGGTGTTGTCTATCCTGCCATACAGTTCATCTCATGAGTACTGATGGTCGTGATGTAGTTAACAGGGTGTGGTCTATACATCCATATAGTTCATCTCATGAGTACTGATGGTTGTAGTGTAGTTGACAGGGTGTTGTCTATCCTGCCATACAGTTCATCTCATGAGTACTGATGGCTGTTGTGTAGTTAACAGGGTGTGGTCTATACATCCATTAAGTTCATCTCATGAGTACTGATGGTTGTAGTGTAGTTGACAGGGTGTTGTCTATCCTGCCATACAGTTCATCTCATGAGTACTGATGGTCGTGATGTAGTTAACAGGGTGTGGTCTATACATCCATATAGTTCATCTCATGAGTACTGATGGTTGTAGTGTAGTTGACAGGGTGTTGTCTATCCTGCCATACAGTTCATCTCATGAGTACTGATGGCTGTTGTGTAGTTAACAGGGTGTGGTCTATATATCCATATAGTTCATCTCATGAGTACTGATGGCTGTTGTGTAGTTAACAGGGTGTGGTCTATATATCCATATAGTTCATCTCATGAGTACTAATGGTTGTAGTGTAGTTGACAGGGTGTGTTCTATCTATCCATACAGTTCATCTCATATGAGTAATAATGGTTGTAGTGTAGTTAACAGGGTGTGGTCTATCTATCCATACAGTTCATCTCATATGAGTACTAATGGTTGTAGTGTAGTTGACAGGGTGAGGTTTATCCATCCATACAGTTTATCTCATGAGTACTAATGGTTGTAGTGTAGTTGACAGGGTGTGGTCTATCCATCCATACAGTTTATCTCATGAGTACAAATGGTTGTAGTGTAGTTGACCAGGTGAGGTCTATCCATCCATACAGTTCAACTCATGAGTACTAATAGTTGTAGTGTAGTTGACAGGGTGTGGTCTATCCATCCATACAGTTCATCTCATGAGTACTGATGGTTGTAGTGCAGTTTCAGAGTGTGGTCTATCCATCCATGCAGTTTATCTCATGAGTACAAATGGTTGTAGTGTAGTTGACAGAGTGTGGTCAATCCATCCATGCAAATTATCTCATGAGTACTGTTGGTTGTAGTGCAGTTGACAGGGTGTGGTCTATCCATCCATGCAGTTTATCTCAAGAGCACTAATGGTTGTAGTGTAGTTGACAGGGCGTGGTCCATCCATCCATGCAGTTTATCTAATGAGTACAAATGGTTGTAGTGTAGTTGACAAAGTGTGGTCTATCCATCAATGCAAATTATCTCATGAGTACTGTTGGTTGTAGTGCAGTTGACAGGGTGTGGTCTATCCATTCATGCAGTTTATCTCAAGAGTACTAATGGTTGTAGTGTAGTTGACAGGGCGTGGTCCATCCATCTATATAGTTCATCTCATGAGTATTGATGGTTGTGGTGTAGTTAACAGGGTGTGGTCTATACATCCATATAGTTCATCTCATGAGTACTGATGGTTGTAGTGTAGTTGACAGGGTGTGGTCTATCCATCCATACAGTTCATCTCATATGAGTACTAATGTTTGTAGTGTAGTTAACAGGGTGTGGTCTATCCATCCATACAGTTCATCTCATATGAGTACTAATGGTCGTGGTTTAGTTGAAAAAATGTGGTCTATCCATCCATACAGTTCAACTCATGAGTAGTGATGGTTGTGGTGTAGTTGAAAGGGTGTTGTCTATCCTGCCATACAGTTCATCTCATATGAGTACTAATGGTTGTAGTGTAGTTGACAGGGTGTTGTCTATCCTGCCATACAGTTCATCTCATGAGTACTGTTGGTTGTAGTGCAGTTGACAGGGTGTGGTCTATACATCCATGCAGTTTATCTCAAGAGCACTGATGGTTGTAGTGTAGTTGACAGGGCGTGGTCCATCCATCCATGCAGTTTATCTAATGAGTACAAATGGTTGTAGTGTAGTTGACAAAGTGTGGTCTATACATCCATGCAAATTATCTCATGAGTACTGTTGGTTGTAGTGCAGTTGACAGGGTGTGGTCTATCCATTCATTCAGTTTATCTCAAGAGTACTTCATGAGTACTGAGGGCTGTTGTGTAGTTGACAGGGCGTGGTCCATCCATCTATATAGTTCATCTCATGAGTAATGATGGTTGTGGTGTAGTTGACAGGGTGTGGTCTATACATCCATATAGTTCATCTCATGAGTACTGATGGTTGTAGTGTAGTTGACAGGGTGTGGTCTATCCATCCATACAGTTCATCTCATATGAGTACTAATGTTTGTAGTGTAGTTGACAGGGTGTGGTCTATCCATCCATACAGTTTATCTCATGAGTACTAATGGTTGTAGTGTAGTTGACAAGGTGAGGTCTATCCATCCATACAGTTAAACTCATGAGTACTAATAGTTGTAGTGTAGTTGACAGGGTGTGGTCTATCCATCCATAAAGTTCATCTCATGAGTACTGATGGTTGTAGTGCAGTTGACAGAGTGTGGTCTATCCATCCATGCAGTTTATCTCATGAGTACAAATTGTTGTAGTGTAGTTGACAGAGTGTGGTCTATCCATCCATGCAAATTATCTCATGAGTACTGTTGGTTGTAGTGCAGTTGACAGGGTGTGGTCTATCCATCCATGCAGTTTATCTCAAGAGTAATAATGGTTGTAGTGTAGTTGACAGGGCGTGGTCCATCCATCCATGCAGTTTATCTCATGAGTACAAATGGTTGTAGTGTAGTTGACAGAGTGTGGTCTATCCATCCATACAAATTATCTCAGGAGTACTGTTGGTTGTAGTGCAGTTGACAGGGTGTGGTCTATCCATCCATGCAGTTTATTTCAAGAGTACTAATGGTTGTAGTGTAGTTGACAGGGCGTGGTCCATTCATCCATATAGTTCATCTCATGAGTACTGATGGTTGTAGTGTAGTTGACAGGGTGTGGTCTATCCATCCATACAATTCATCTCATGAGTACTAAAGGTTGTAGTGTAGTTGAGAGGGTGAGGTCTATCCATCCATACAGTTCAACTCATGAGTAATGATGGTTGTGGTGTAGACAAGGTGTGGTCTGTCCATCCATACAGTTCATCTCATATGAGTACTGATGGTTGTAGCGTAGTTAACAGGGTGTGGTCCATCCATCCATACAGTTCATCTCATGAGTACTGATGGTTGTAGTGTAGTTGACAGGGTGTGGTCTATCCATCCATACAGTTCATCTCATATGAGTACTAATGTTTGTAGTGTAGTTGACAGGGTGTGGTCTATCCATCCATACAGTTTATCTCATGAGTACTAATGGTTGTAGTGTAGTTGACAAGGTGAGGTCTATCCATCCATACAGTTAAACTCATGAGTACTTATAGTTGTAGTGTAGTTGACAGGGTGTGGTCTATCCATCCATAAAGTTCATCTCATGAGTACTGATGGTTGTAGTGCAGTTGACAGAGTGTGGTCTATCCATCCATGCAGTTTATCTCATGAGTACAAATTGTTGTAGTGTAGTTGACAGAGTGTGGTCTATCCATCCATGCAAATTATCTCATGAGTACTGTTGGTTGTAGTGCAGTTGACAGGGTGTGGTCTATCCATCCATGCAGTTTATCTCAAGAGCACTAATGGTTGTAGTGTAGTTGACAGGGCGTGGTCCATCCATCCATGCAGTTTATCTCATGAGTACAAATGGTTGTAGTGTAGTTGACAGAGTGTGGTCTATCCATCCATGCAAATTATCTCAGGAGTACTGTTGGTTGTAGTGCAGTTGACAGGGTGTGGTCTATCCATCCATGCAGTTTATTTCAAGAGTACTAATGGTTGTAGTGTAGTTGACAGGGCGTGGTCCATTCATCCATATAGTTCATCTCATGAGTACTGATGGTTGTAGTGTAGTTGACAGGGTGTGGTCTATCCATCCATACAATTCATCTCATGAGTACTAAAGGTTGTAGTGTAGTTGAGAGGGTGAGGTCTATCCATCCATACAGTTCAACTCATGAGTAATGATGGTTGTGGTGTAGACAAGGTGTGGTCTGTCCATCCATACAGTTCATCTCATATGAGTACTGATGGTTGTAGCGTAGTTCACAGGGTGTGGTCCATCCATCCATACAGTTCATCTCATGAGTACTGATGGTTGTAGTGCAGTTGACAGAGTGTGGTCTATCCATCCATGCAGTTTATCTCATGAGTACTAATGGTTGTAGTGTAGTTCACAGAGTGTGGTCTATCCATCCATGCAAATTATCTCATGAGTACTAATGGTTGTAGTGTAGTTCACAGAGTGTGGTCTATCCATCCATGCAAATTATCTTATGAATACTGTTGGTTGTAGTGCAGTTGACAGGGTGTGGTCTATCCATCCATGCAGTTTATCTCATAAGTACTAATGGTGGTAGTGTAGTTAACAGGGTGTGGTCTATCCATCCATACAGTTTATCTCATGAGTACTAATGGTGTTAGTGTAGTTGACAGGGCGTGGTCCATCCATCCATATAGTTCATCTCATATGAGTACTGATGGTTGTGGAGTAGTTGACAGGGTGTGGTCTATCCATCCATTCAATTCATCTCATGAGTACTGATGGTTGTAGTGTAGTTGACAGGGTGTGGTCTATCTATCCATACAGTTCATCTCATATGAGTACTAATGGTTGTAGTGTAGTTGACAGGGTGAGGTTTATCCATCCATACAGTTTATCTCATGAGTACTAATGGTTGTAGTGTAGTTGAAAGGGTGTGGTCTATCCATCCATACAGTTTATCTCATGAGTACAAATGGTTGTAGTGTAGTTGACAAGGTGAGGTCTATCCATCCATACAGTTCAACTCATGAGTACTAATAGTTGTAGTGTAGTTGACAGGGTGTGGTCTATCCATCCATACAGTTCATCTCATGAGTACTGATGGTTGTAGTGCAGTTTCAGAGTGTGGTCTATCCATCCATGCAAATTATCTCATGAGTACTGTTGGTTGTAGTGCAGTTGACAGGGTGTGGTCTATACATCCATGCAGTTTATCTCAAGAGCACTAATGGTTGTAGTGTAGTTGACAGGGCGTGGTCCATCCATCCATGCAGTTTATCTAATGAGTACAAATGGTTGTAGTGTAGTTGACAGAGTGTGGTCTATCCATCCATGCAAATTATCTCATGAGTACTGTTGGTTGTAGTGCAGTTGACAGGGTGTGGTCTATCCATTCATGCAGTTTATCTCAAGAGTACTAATGGTTGTAGTGTAGTTGACAGGGCGTGGTCCATCCATCTATATAGTTCATCTCATGAGTATTGGTGGTTGTGGTGTAGTTAACAGGGTGTGGTCTATACATCCATATAGTTCATCTCATGAGTACTGATGGTTGTAGTGTAGTTGACAGGGTGTGGTCTATCCATCCATACAGTTCATCTCATATGAGTACTAATGTTTGTAGTGTAGTTAACAGGGTGTGGTCTATCCATCCATACAGTTCATCTCATATGAGTACTAATGGTCGTGGTTTAGTTGAGAAAATGTGGTCTATCCATCCATACAGTTCAACTCATGAGTAGTGATGGTTGTGGTGTAGTTGAAAGGGTGTTGTCTATCCTGCCATACAGTTCATCTCATATGAGTACTAATGGTTGTAGTGTAGTTGACAGGGTGTTGTCCATCCTGCCATACAGTTCATCTCATGAGTACTGTTGGTTGTAGTGCAGTTGACAGGGTGTGGTCTATACATCCATGCAGTTTATCTCAAGAGCACTGATGGTTGTAGTGTAGTTGACAGGGCGTGGTCCATCCATCCATGCAGTTTATCTAATGAGTACAAATGGTTGTAGTGTAGTTGACAAAGTGTGGTCTATACATCCATGCAAATATTCTCATGAGTACTGTTGGTTGTAGTGCAGTTGACAGGGTGTGGTCTATCCATTCATGCAGTTTATCTCAAGAGTACTTCATGAGTACTGAGGGCTGTTGTGTAGTTGACAGGGCGTGGTCCATCCATCTATATAGTTCATCTCATGAGTATTGATGGTTGTGGTGTAGTTGACAGGGTGTGGTCTATACATCCATATAGTTCATCTCATGAGTACTGATGGTTGTAGTGTAGTTGACAGGGTGTGGTCTATCCATCCATACAGTTCATCTCATATGAGTACTAATGTTTGTAGTGTAGTTGACAGGGTGTGGTCTATCCATCCATACAGTTTATCTCATGAGTACTAATGGTTGTAGTGTAGTTGACAAGGTGAGGTCTATCCATCCATACAGTTAAACTCATGAGTACTAATAGTTGTAGTGTAGTTGACAGGGTGTGGTCTATCCATCCATACAGTTCATCTCATGAGTACTGATGGTTGTAGTGCAGTTGACAGAGTGTGGTCTATCCATCCATGCAGTTTATCTCATGAGTACAAATTGTTGTAGTGTAGTTGACAGCGTGTGGTCTATCCATCCATGCAAATTATCTCATGAGTACTGTTGGTTGTAGTGCAGTTGACAGAGTGTGGTCTATCCATCCATGCAGTTTATCTCAAGAGCACTAATGGTTGTAGTGTAGTTGACAGGGCGTGGTCCATCCATCCATGCAGTTTATCTCATGAGTATAAATGGTTGTAGTGTAGTTGACAGAGTGTGGTCTATCCATCCATGCAAATTATCTCAGGAGTACTGTTGGTTGTAGTGCAGTTGACAGGGTGTGGTCTATCCATCCATGCAGTTTATCTCAAGAGTACTAATGGTTGTAGTGTAGTTGACAGGGCGTGGTCCATTCATCCATGCAGTTTATCTCATGAGTACAAATGGTTGTAGTGTAGTTGACAGAGTGTGGTCTATCCATCCATGCAAATTATCTCAGGAGTACTGTTGGTTGTAGTGCAGTTGACAGGGTGTGGTCTATCCATCCATGCAGTTTATCTCAAGAGTAATAATGGTTGTAGTGTAGTTGACAGGGCGTGGTCCATCCATCCATGCAGTTTATCTCATGAGTACAAATGGTTGTAGTGTAGTTGACAGAGTGTGGTCTATCCATCCATGCAAATTATCTCAGGAGTACTGTTGGTTGTAGTGCAGTTGACAGGGTGTGGTCTATCCATCCATGCAGTTTATCTCAAGAGTACTAATGGTTGTAGTGTAGTTGACAGGGCGTGGTCCATTCATCCATATAGTTCATCTCATGAGTACTGATGGTTGTGGTGTAGTTGACAGGGTGTGGTCTATCCATCCATACAATTCATCTCATGAGTACTAAAGGTTGTAGTGTAGTTGAGAGGGTGAGGTCTATCCATCCATACAGTTCAACTCATGAGTAATGATGGTTGTGGTGTAGACAAGGTGTGGTCTGTCCATCCATACAGTTCATCTCATATGAGTACTGATGGTTGTAGCGTAGTTAACAGGGTGTGGTCCATCCATCCATACAGTTCATCTCATGAGTACTGATGGTTGTAGTGCAGTTGACAGAGTGTGGTCTATCCATCCATGCAGTTTATCTCATGAGTACTAATGGTTGTAGTGTAGTTCACAGAGTGTGGTCTATCCATCCATGCAAATTATCTCATGAGTACTAATGGTTGTAGTGTAGTTCACAGAGTGTGGTCTATCCATCCATGCAAATTATCTTATGAATACTGTTGGTTGTAGTGCAGTTGACAGGGTGTGGTCTATCCATCCATGCAGTTTATCTCAAGAGTACTAATCGTGGTAGTGTAGTTAACAGGGTGTGGTCTATCCATCCATACAGTTTATCTCATGAGTATTAATGGTGGTAGTGTAGTTGACAGGGCGTGGTCCATCCATCCATATAGTTCATCTCATGAGTACTGATGGTTGTGGTGTAGTTGACAGGGTGTGGTCTATCCATCCATTCAATTCATCTCATGAGTACTGATGGTTGTAGTGTAGTTGACAGGGTGAGGTCTATCCATCCATACAGTTTATCACATGAGTACTAATGGTTGTAGTGTAGTTGACAGGGTGAGGTCTATCCATCCATACAGTTCAACTCATGAGTAATGATGGTTGTGGTGTAGACAGGGTGTGGTCTGTCCATCCATACAGTTCATCTCATATGAGTAATAATGGTTGTAGTGTAGTTAACAGGGTGTGGTCTATCCATCCATACAGTTCATCTCATGAGTACTGATGGTTGTAGTGTAGTTTACAGGGTGTGGTCTATCCATCCATACAGTTCATCTCATGAGTACTGATGGTCGTGGTGTAGTTGACAAGGTGTGTTCCATCCACGCAATGGATTGGGTTTCCATTGATGTTGTCTTGTGCCTATGGTGGTGGACATCCATAAAGTTCATCTGTCATCGAGATATATCCATTCCATTCCAAGACAACGATGCTGATATATCTTGTTTTTAATGGTAATTGTAAGCTGTTTGTGACCACGATATACTTTATATAATTTCCTTTAAATGGAATTCATTTTAAAAATGTTAAAGAAAGAAGCTGGTTTTCGTATGTCATATGTAGTTCAGACAATGTCGTAAACGAGATATCAGTTTGCTGTCCAACACATCTAACTGCATTTTTCCGTTGCTCATTTATGTTTATCTTATACATATATATGTATATATAGCGGATTACAAAAAATTATGCAAAACTCATATATAAATATATCAATATATGAACTATTTCCAAATTCTACAGCTGTGATTTTCAACCAAAAGTCAGCCGAATATCTAGTATTAGTGCTCACATTGTACAATATGTTCTTATTTTAACGAAACGTTGTATTAAGAGCGAATGTTTGTAGGAATCAAACATAAGTAAGTAAGTAATTTATTTATTTATTCACGTAGACACACAGGAGCTTACAATAAAGTCTCGTTAGAACGTGCACGTGCTTAAACTTAATCTAAATAATACAATACAGATAAAATTCTAGATCTAAAAATATTATATAAGTGTAAAAATCACCGTAAAAGTATACTGAACCACTCCACCCCACCCCACCCAACCCCACCCAACCCCACCCAACCCAACCCAACCCCACCCAACCCCACCCAACCCAACCAAACCCAACCCAACCCCACTAAACCCCACCCAACCCCACCCAACCCCACCCAACCCCACCCAACCCCACCCAACCCCACCCAACCCCACCCAACCCCCTTCAAACGCGTGTAAATGACGTCAACTTCTTACAATAATTTGTTACGAGTATGTTGATACACATCTCAACTTCATAACCGTCAGAGACTGAAAATGTCACTTGTCCAGGGCTCAACGGAAAAATGTCACTATATCTTACACGCTCTCCTACATTTAGATTTGAGGATATGAGCAGCAGAAAATATATCATTTGTTTTCTTAACTTAAAAAAAGGCAGCTGTCATTTTAATGATTAGATTTAAAATGCCATCATTATGCTCAGTTTCAGTAATCCTTAACATATGGTTGTGACGCCATCACCCATGAGAAATAATGGTGCCCAGTACTTTGGTTTGTTGTAGCTGAAAGAGTTCCTCATTTCTTTTATCGCTTGCTGTAAACTTGCAATCGCGCTTTTTCCGTCCATTACTTATGCTGTGGCAAACTTTGGGAAACCTCATAATCACCGCTCGAGCAGTGATTATCGTCTCAGAATCACTGGTCGCTCAACCAATCACAGCGCGCGAAACTCTATATTTAAGTCTATTATACTAAAGTATTTTTATAATAACTAATGTTATTTAATAAATCGGCCTACTTAGTTCCTATTTACCACCTGTACTATTAGAGAACTCAGTTCGTAGTACCATGCATATATGGTTGAAGTGCTATACGAAAAAAAAAAAAAACTTTATGTACGTTGGTCGACTGAATAATGTTACTTAATATTACTAGAAGTGTGTCTTCCTGATTTATTTACATATTTGCTCTTGAAAAACATTGTCTCTCAATACAACTGACTAAAGTTAGTTCTGACAATAAATGACCTGCATAATCAGAAGGACAACCTTTGCACCAAGAGTATGCATCACTCACGTGATGGCAAAGTCACATGAACAGTATTGCGTTACAATTTCAGAGTGACGTCATCACCCATGAGAAAGAATGGTGCACAGTACTTTGGTTTGCTGTAGCCGGAAGTGTTTCTCATTCTATTCATCGCTTGATGTAAACTAGCACTCGCACTCTTTACATCTTTTAAACTAAGATAGAATTTTTCCATGAACTCGAATGTTGCATCGTCATCGATGGCCCACAGAGACGCTACCACTGCACGAGCACCTGACGCTAGAAAGGCTCGACACATACCAAGTTACTCATTCAGCTCTGATTTCACCACGTCCACTGTGACAGCAGCTTAACACAACTAACTGTGCACGTACTTGAGCCTGCTGCACTTCAGCCATGGTCAGCATGTAATCTTCTTCATCTGGTATCTTTGTTGCTCTTACCTCAGGAGAAGGTGCAAGTACGATGGTAGCTTTTGATAGGATACCATGTGCCGCAATGTGAACAACAGATACCCCCTTTTGTAGTTTCTCTAGGACGACCACCTTTGTGGCTGCTTCGCCTATTAGTGGCTTAACACCAAGTTTATTAGCTATTACGATTGCTTCTGCTTGTGCACCTGGCAAACGTCCAATATCCAGTTCTTCTCCATTCATCATAACTTTCCCAACTAAAGGATCACCAATAATCAAAGTCTTGGCATCGCTGAATCGGTCTGTTGGGAAGTCTTCAAGATGCTTTAAGGTTGCCAGTGAAGGAGCAAGTCTAATGCGCTTTGTCTCTGACAAATACTTTCCCGTGCGAGGATCTTGTAAGGCGGGAAAAGGCACTTCATATAAGGGACCATCTGGAATAATAACAACCTCGTCTTGCTTCGTCGATAGTATTCTATCACATTCTAAGATATCAAATATATCTTCTAAAGTAGATCCCTTGGTTTCAGCACTATTCTCATTAGATTCTCCTCTGTTAGAATCGAGGTTAAGCAGTGATGCTGTTGGTTGTTTAAATTCCTCGTTTTTTTCCTCGTTTTTTTCTGGTTCTTTTTGAATACCTTCTTCTTTGTCCAAGGACCTATCTTCACAGTCAACCACATCACGAACACCCATTTCGTCAAACATCCTATCGACGTATATCTGTAGGGAATGATTAGGACAACTTGAATAATGCGAATTTGTCTCCCCTCCAATAACAAACTTCAGAAAAGCGTCAAAACAAAGTGAGTAAAAGGCAACGTTGAAGTCATTTCTTGAGACCAGAGACAAAACATCGCTGTACTCTACGTGTTCATCATTGCTCTCCTTTTGTTCCATCTTGAAGTTTGATATCATAAGATCTTTCAATGCTCTTGCACGACAACGATCTAGCACTAAAAGCGCTTCCGTGATCTGTTTGCCGTTGATTAACAGTATTGCCAATAGTTTATAACTATGAATATATTGGTCAAAAATTGAGATCTTAAATTCATCACGACTACCAAGTGTCGTAAAGATCGCTTCAAAGCATCGTATAGCTTCTCTTAGATAATGTTCTGCCAAGTTCAGTTCTTCTTTAAGCAAAAACAATAATTTACCAATACTATAATAGAATCTGGATCGAACCATATTATGAGAACAAGACTTGGCAATAGGTAGCCCTTCTTTGAAACAGCGTAAAGCCATGTCATTCTGACCCATCAACTGATACAAGTTTCCGATTTCTGTGAGACAGAACAAGTTCACAGAACGATCCAAGTCCATCTCCTTTAACTGTTCAAGGCAATTGATTGTTTTTTGATAATCTTTTTTGGAAAGATAAAAATTGTATAGCCTGATGGAAGCCTTGTGTTTCTTCGTTTTATTTCTTGTCTCCACCGCTTGATCACGATCCGGTAGGAGCTCATTTTCAGAACATGTTGGTAATTCTAATAATTCCTTTACTGAGGGTAAATCGCAAGCATTCGCTTTCTCACGCAAACCCACACTTGCATAAAGACTAGAACGAATTACTTTGAAGTTTGCTTCAGCCTCTTTGTCTCCAAGCCCTGTAGCAATCGCTATTCCTGCATCTATACTCAAAGACACTTCATGCAACTGCAACGAGCCCATATATGCTTGAGCGAGAAGAAAATGTCCGTCCATCTCAGTTTTTCTGTCTTCAGTAGCTTGAGAGATGTCTAGGCATTTCTTACCGTATTGGATAGCATTATCGATGCTATTCTCATCATCTGATGTCAGGTATAAAAGCAAAAGACTTAGACATGCTTGTGCTTCAATCATTTTCTCGCCAGTTTCGTGTGCCATTTCGATACATTTCTTATTGTATCGCACTGAATCATTGTGCTGTTCCAGTGTCTGATATATCTTTCCTAGACACAAACACGCTCTTACCCCCGCATTCTTTTCGAGGCCAATACAGTTCACGATATCGATGCATTGCTTGAAATTCTGAACGGCTTCTTCGTATTTCTCCAAAGACTGTTTGACCATTCCCAAAGACAGATACGCAATAGCGTCAGCAGCTTTTTCATCATTATCTTTTTTGTCAATGTGAACACACTTATTGCAGCTGTAAATGGCATCATTGTATTTTCCCAAAGAACAATATACGATTCCAAGTAAGCTATAAGCATGAGGCTCTGCGCATTTATTGCCAATAGTTACTGCGAGCTCAATACACTTCTTGCAATAGATAATTGCATTGTCGTATTCGGAAAGAACGTTATATATTCGCCCCATCAGTAGGTAAGCCCAGACTTCACCACATCTGTCTTCTATTTCCCTTGCTATGTCAATGCATTTCTGTCCAAAGTTAATGGCGTCTTGATAGTGATTCAAGGCAAGATGTGCTCTTCCTAGCTCTAAATATGCAGTCTTCATAGTCTCACGATCGTTGTTTTTCATGGCGTAATCAAGGAGCTTGTGGGCATAATGAATAGTGTCATCATATTTCTGCATTAATTCATACGCAACCCTTATACAATCGTATGCCATCATCTCGCCTTTTGTGCTATCGACTTCTTGGGCAATTTTAAGACATTTGTTGCCACATTCAATAGCATCATCATAACGAGCTAAGAATGAAAATGCATTTCCCATTTCATAATGCCCATACATTTCGTTTTCTTTATCGTCTATAGTTTGAGCAATTTCGATCCATTTCTTGGCGTACAAGACAACGCTGTCAAACTCTTTGAGCTCCTTATATGTGAAGGACAAATATTTATGAACTATGAACTCAGAACTTGGTATTGTTACAGCTAACGGTAATATTTCCTTCAGACACCTCAGTGAATCAGCATGTCTACCTATGCTGTTGCTATGCAATACGAACTGCACGTATGAATTCATCATGGTACTTATATCATTACAGTGTTTAGCCATCTCTATGCATTAATAATAATAATAATAATAATAATAATAAAACTTTATTTAAAGAGGGGACACACAACAGTTACAATAAAACACATCGTACTGAAAACCCAGTGGCCTTCTGAAATTTATAACAATAAAAAACTAAGAAATACTAAAAAATACATAATCGAGAAAAAAATTATCAACAAACTAAACGTGAAAAAAAAATTAATAAAATTAAGGAATCTCTAATAAAAAAATAATAATAATAACGTAAGACGTTTCCTCCAAGCCAAGAGCACCGCAGCACAGCTCCACTCCAAGTCCTCAGGCCGCAACCTGTACAGACAAATCAGCTGTTCAGTTGACAGTCCAAGTTCCTCTGGCAACATGGAGGCCGACGCAAAGCAAAACCTTACAAAAGTAGTCTTCTTGAACATATTCATCTTCAGCTTTACTTGTTATTCAACGTTCATCTAAAAGATATGATAAAATGAGCAACAAACAAGCAAGCAAAAGAATGCATGAAGAAGAAAAATGTTTAAATTGAAATACAAGAAAAACATTTTGTCGAATACATAAATAATAAGTTATTAATTATGTAATATATAACAATATTGCCTATCTTCTGGTTGGGCCACAGGTAGCCCAAGCTTGGTTTCTGTGATGTCCTGTTGTAAGGAAATATATGGGGATTCATCAAAAATTTCAATAAAATCATTGAAACGTGAAATAAATCCTCGAAATTTTAACCGATCATTGCGAAATAGCACTTCTTTTGCTCTGCGTGGTTGTTTTTTGAATTTAGCCCTTTTTAAGATTTTCCCCCCACACTTAAGAAATAAGAGAAGGATGGAGACTCGAGTCCCAAACGCGAACCATCACGAGTCTTTGAAACCTCGTACGTCTTCGAATTTTCTTTCCAGCGGCAAATGTTAGTAATGACCCTTCTCTCACATCCCTATAGAACCGAGTAAGTCGCATTAGAGATTAGTCTTCGCGTCTTTAAGCCATGAAATTTGCCTGTATTCACATACTACCTCGCTTGTTCTGACCCGTACTTGGAGCTCACTGTACAGTTCAAGGGATTTCTTTCGGCAACCGACCCGAGGTCACGCCGGAAGTCTTCGTATCGTAAATGCGGATTAGATTTGGATATAGTCTTTCTTCGAAATTATAAGATGAATACTTTTGTATCTTAGGCCGTTAAAAAATACACTCACCATAATTTCGAAGGAAAACTATATCCAAATCCGATCCCCATTTACGATACGAAGACTTCCGAGCAGCAGGTAGGGGGAATCGCGGCCACCCCCCGGAATTACGTGGGTATTCCCCTCGCTCACGTAAAGGCGGCCGCCGCGGGTATTACCCGTAAGGTCGTTCTGGGTATTGCCTGCGTAATTCAATTCCAAAAGCTCGCTACGGGTTTGACTGGTGCCCCGCATTACTAAGTTAAAATAGTGTCGCAAACAAAGGTTAAAATGTTTCCTAGATATAGATGGACGCCATCAAAAGCATTCAAAACAAAACTGTGCGCAAACTGCGAACTCAGGTATTGGATCGTTTGGGCGCCGACTTCGCCTTCACGACATTCACAGAAGGAGACACAAAAGAAATCATGGACGAAGAAAGAGCCGAAAAGATAATAGACCTGATGCCTGAAGGTAATTACCGTTTACAGTTAACGTTCATAAAGTATTACGACGGCGAATGAATGATAGAAAGAGGTCGTAATCCTATTCGGGTTCGGGCGTCCGGTAAGCAGAGCTTGTTTGTCGTAAACAAAAATACCAGGCCCGGAGCGCTGGTAGGCATCGACATGTTGTTCTACGAAGTTGCTTACCCTGTTACAGTAGTAATCTACGGTGCGTATGAGATTAACGAGACGGACGTCAAGAAGTTGAAGCCAATGCGACATCCCGGCAACTGCGTAGGAAAGTTAGTCAGGGAATTCTTTGAGGATTCTTCCAGAGGTGGTAAGCTTACCCTAAAGAGGAAAGAAGCTATCAAGAGATGGGAAGATGCTACTCATAGGGCTGGAGCAACGATAGACAACATCAAAAAGCTAGAAGTCCTTTTAGAAAGGCGAATACATGTGAAAGATATCACAGACGGGTACATTTATCCTGGGACACATAAATACGGCGGCAGAGGTGCTCCTATAGTCATCTACCAGCATAACGGACACGCTTGGCGAGAACTTCGGTTCCCTAACAAGAAAGAGACTAAGGTCTATGAAACTTCCCCATTGGTAGACTTAATCCATGAGAACTCCGTTTGGCTGATGGATCCCGAAGGAAGCCAGTTTATGACTCAAGATGGTACTCTTTACCGCCCCGAAATCGAACATCTGCGCATCCAGAGCGCCTGCGAAACCCTTGGGGGAAGAATTCTCAGATGAAGTCCTTAGCTCCCGCAGCTTAGACTTCTTAGCGGCCAAAAAGAGGAATGGATGGAAACCTACCCCAAAAGAGTTCAAAGATATCTCCAAAGCGTGCGTAGAACACGGTCATGGAGGTCTTTGGAACATGGAATATGATGAAGAAGAGTACGTCTCCTTGGATATGAAGCACTGCTATCCTGCCAGCTTCAAAGGCCTGGGAGATTGTAAGGAATATTATGATAGATACGGGCATCCAGACTCGCAGTTCTTCCGCGTAGCTTTAGATGGTAAGTACGACGCGCCAGCTACAGGATTTGTTAGACTGACCAGTTGGAAGTTAGCAAAGGGCCTGGACCCCATAATTTACGCTTGGTATGGTAAGCATTTGCAGGAGAAGGAATGGATACCCGTACCATTGTTAAAGTTCCTCGAAGAGCGCCAATTGCTAAAATACACCGCGCATGAAGCCATACTTTGCCACAGTAGCTTCACGAAGTGGTTGCCGGAGCACAACCCAACCGCAAGAATCGTCATAGGAAAGTTCACGCAGGGTGCTAAGGAGGGTGAGAAGCACATGCAAAGGCGCCTAATAACGGACGAAGGTGAGTTAAGTTTCCTCATCAAGCGTGCCCATGACCAAGGAACAATGGTGTCTGTAGAGAAATGGGATTACCTCGTAGAAGATCGGCTGCACAAATGGAATGCTTTGTGTTACTACCAGGACCATTGACCGCAGTATTACCATCTGCGTGCCAGCATGCTAGCATATGTGCACATTAACCTATTAGCGATGCTCCTGCGGTTTGACAAAGAAGATATCCCCCGCGTAGCCACGGATTCCCTATACGTGAAATCGCACGTGTTGGAAAAGATGAAGGAATTCTACACTGCCGATGAACTTGCAGAAAGTGGCCAATGGCGCGTCAAAGATGAGGAGATAAGAGCCTGGAGGGCACGTGTAGAATATCACGGAGAACACACCCGCGGTTCCATTACGCCGACGGAAGAGCCACTGCCCTCAGTTGCGAACCCTATTTCCTACCAACGCTTCTCTTACCTCTACGGTACGGGAGGCAGCGGTAAGACGACGCGTGTGTTAGAACTCTTTCCTAAGATAAAGGTGCTAACGCCAACGCATCGTTTGGAACGAGAACTCTGCGAAATGGGCCACGACGCGCAGACCTACCACAGCTTCTTTCGTTGAAATGGCCAAAAGTGGGTACCAGAAGCCATCCACGACATACCTACTGTGATACTTTGGGATGAGATTTGCACCGTACCTTTGGAAATCCTGCAGGAGTTCGTAGAGTTCCTTCGCGGGAAATGTCAAGTAATATTCGCCGGAAATCCCTGCCAGCCTCCTCCAATAGCCGGAGAGATGCCCCACGAATGGCTAAAGGGGTTCGTAGACTACTCTGAAGAAATTAACACCGACTACCGCAGCAAGGATCAAGTAAGATACCTGAAAGCGGAATTAAGGGGGCTCAGTGACGCCGAGCAATGCAAGACGCTGCGCAAACGTGTACGAGCGAAGAAATACGAGGACTTCCTTTACACATGGCATCCAAAGGATCTGGTGCTGAGCAGCAAACGCGCAGCACAGTCTCGCATACAAAAGGATTTGCTAAATATACACCGAGAGCGCTTCCCTACGCATCCCGTACCTGTTTGCTACAAACCCCACGACACCCGCATGCAAAAAAGAGACGTCTGCGTACCTGGTACCGACATCCAACTGCAAAATGCGGTAACGCATGATAACGCCTGGGTGCCCATAGAAAAGGTGGAAAACCTAACCTCCCATCCAGACTGGCGCTTGGGCTATTGCATGACAGTCCACAGCGCGTAAGGGCTTACCATAAAAGAAACCTTATGGATCATAGACCAGCGGCTGTGTTGGAGCAACCTTATCTACACCGCCGTAAGCCGCGTAGAATATGCCAAACAGTTAAAAAGAGCCTGGGGGTCGCAACTGCGTTACGACCGCACCCCAGAAGACATAGCAAAGGAGAACATTGCTAAGAAACTCCTTCGCTACAAGCGGCACGACGAAGAAAAAAATATGATGTTCGACCTATGCGTGGACGACGTCTATAACAAAGGGGCAAGGTGTGCCAAATGTAACATACCTCTACTATGGAGGTTTGACCCAAATGACGATCAACAGTTCTCCGTGGATCGCATCAACAACAAGCGCGGCCATTGCAGAGGCAACGTAAGACTGACATGCCTAGAGTGTAATCGGGCGCGTGGAGCAGCACTACTCTGAGTCTTTGGGGACTATGAGCAGCTCTTCCTTGACGAATCCACGACTTGGGCCATGTAGGTAATACAACACGGGTTGCCCTTCCTTGGTGACGGACTTCGAAATCTTATACGTTTCCAAAGACCAGTTAGGATCCGTGGCTCTCTTACTGCCACCTTCGAGTTCCCCCGGCTGATAGAGGTATCTGACCACTATTTCGCGGGGTAGCTTTTTTTTCTTCAGTCCGACCGCCCTTGAACTTCTGACGGAGGACTTGTGTTCCACGTGTTTCTTTTTTATGGCATCCTTGGGTTTCATTCCCGTAGCCCTGGCCGCCTCGTTGTTCAAAGCCGCGACGACCTGGGGAAGCCTCTGAGTCCATTCCCTGTTGCGTTTGGAGGGATCTTCCAGCTCTTTCCAATACTGGTACCCAAAGAGACGCTCGGCCAGGGTCTTATTAAATCTTTCGACGATGCTCTGACCCCTGTGGTACTCTGCTTCGGCTCTCCTAATCTTGGTGTCGTGGTCTTTCAGGGTCTTAGTAACGACGCCCATGAACTCCGTCCCCGCATCCACTTGCAGCAGCTTAGGCTATTTCAAGACGCGCTTGTAAATCCTACCTAGGGCTTCTGCGACTTCACCAGAATCCTTGCTGGTTATGGGTTCGGCGTCCTTATATCTGCTTGCGATATCGACTACGGTCAAAGCGTACCTATAGGTCTTTCTTCTCACCTTCTCGTGCGGTAAGAAAAGCAAATCCGCCTGATGAACTTCATTGGGGGCATTTACGGTAAAGGTGGGCCTGGGAATGTACTTGGGCACGGGAAGATAAACCTGCCAGAGGGTTTGTTTTCTTAGCCAGTTCTTAGCCGTTTCTTCTGATACCCTGGCCGCGGTCGCGAGTTTCTTAATAGCTGACGCTCCTTTCCAATAGCCTTCAGGCCCATAGTAAATCCTCTTGAGTTTGTCCTCTACGCGGCCCATTATATGAATTCCAAAACAAGATTGATCTTACGTCCGTTAAAATCCACCGTCTTTCCGTCCACTTTAATGGTGATGTTTATGCTTTCTACCAAATGAGACAAGTCATAGCTTAAAGAAATGGGAGTGTATTCTACTGGGTCAAATGGATTACCTTTGGGTAGAAACTTGGACATAAGAGAAGACTTTTCCCCCATTGCTGTAACTATGAACCAAGTCGCAATAGACTTCGTAAGAGGATGCGACTTTCCATTTCACGGGTATGGCTGTGTCGGTAATTGTCTTGCCTGAGGCACATAATAAAGATCCCAATGGGTCAAACTTTCCAAAAGTTACTGAATAGTTTGGCATATTATGTTTGAGGGTCATTTCGTGCGGTAATCCCGTGGTGAGAGTATAACCGCGCTTGGCGAGCTCCTTAGCAAGGGTGATTGGCGTGTAATGTCCATCGGGCAGCATTACGCCTTGATAATTGCCGCCGCCTTTATGCTCAGTGACCAAGGCATTGACTAAATTATACCAAGAATTGTACAAAGAACAACTAACCAGTCTAACCTTATGGGCTTTGATGGGGGGATTTAAGTAAGTGGTAAAGTTATTTTTGTCGCTTTCCAAAAAGACGATCATTATATTCTAGGCGCCAAAGGCGCCACTGCTTAGACTAAATACGCCAAAGCTACGCCTACCGCCAGCCCTGCGACTCCTACGAAGACCAACTCACTATCTTTTTGTTTCTTACAAGGCTGGTAGTAATTCTTGAACTGAGGCTTTCTTAACCTAAAGTCGGGGTGTGCTTGCGCATAGAGCTTAAAGGCGTAGTCTGTGTTTTCGAAGTTCTTATCCGCCTGCATTTTGTCTTGGTAGTTCTTGTCCAACCAATCCCTGTAAGCTTGTCTTTTTTCATTCCAAGCCGCCACGTCCCTTTGATATTTCTCCAGTGCTAAGTCGTGTCTCTTCCTTTCGGCGGCTAAATCTCCGCTTTTGTCGCCTCTGACTAATCTATCCAAATACTGACCACCATAATTAGCTCCAGTGAATGCTAAAGCTGCAATAACTCCAGCTGCGACCACGCTAGCCATGTATATTACACCGTAGGCAGGTACTTTTCCTTCCGTAGGTAATCCTTTACCATGATAGCCCCGCCCACGGCAGCGGTCATCTTAGCAAGATTAGCGAAGCTCTTGCTTGGGTCTTCAGTAAAGTCTTCTTTGAGCACTTTCTTACCTACCCAACCAATACTCGCAACGATGGAAGTAATAATAGCTGCTTCGTCAACAGTTTTCAATAACGCGGTTGACATTATATTACAAAGCGAGAAGGTTATTACTCCATCACGGGGATCCTGCTTCGCTTTGGGGGCTCCTGCGTCACATGCACGGGTTCTAATTCTACTTTTGGCTTTGCTGCCTTCCATTGTAAGTAAAGGCTACCTGCTGCTATAGCAACTACTAACGCGCCGATGACGTACCCAGGATTAATAAAGGATTCCTCTTCTTTTTCCTCCACCTTTTCTTCTTTTTTGGCTTTGTTCTTCCTGTTCATCTCCGCGAGCTTCTTACCGGCAGCGACTCTGCCTGGAGATTTAGCCTTGGTAATCTTTTGCTCCTCTTGGGGCTGCTCTACCTTCGACTCTGGTTCACTCATTTATGTCTAAGGACTTGAAGGACTTGATAAGTAACTTAATAGGACTTGACTAAGTACTTAAGGACGACTTGACTAAGTACTTGAGGCGACCTGGGTAATTCCTGAGGACGACTTGACTAAGTACTTGAGGCGACTTGATCAGGTACCTCAGCAAGTGCCTCTTGGAAGACCTTTTCGACTTCTCTGTCCTTCTTGAAGTCCTTCCAAGATGTTCCGAAGGAACCTAGTACCTCCTTCAAGTCGACGTGCTGAGCTATGTGAAGTGCCGCAGAGGCGACTGCCATTAACTTACCGCACTTCAAAGAGAACCACCCACAGGTTATCTTAAGTTCTTGGGCGATGACATAGTCCTCGCTTATGTCCTTCCGCAGTTGCTCCACGTCGTCTATGGGCAGCGCAAGTCCAAGCAATTTAGTCGCAAGTCGGATAGCGGAGTCTGCTACGGCGTCCGTGGTCTTACTTGCAAGGGCAGCCTCGTATATCTTATGGAACTTCTTGACTTCCTCTTCCGA
The DNA here is from genome assembly GCF_029948245.1 of Actinia tenebrosa. Lineage (NCBI taxonomy): Eukaryota > Metazoa > Cnidaria > Anthozoa > Actiniaria > Actiniidae > Actinia > Actinia tenebrosa. The sequence goes on from NW_028292576.1 coordinate 4,970,294, forward strand.
CAGCTTATTAACCTGCTCATGGGTAAGTTCCTTGCCTATCATTTCTTTGCACTTCCCAGATGACACAAGGATGTTAAGTTGTTCCTTGAGGTTACTTTCGTCTAACTGTGTGGGGACTTCATCTAAGAGCTGCTCAATCTCCATATACATTAGGAATCATAGATTCCAACCGTGTAGGGAAACCTCAAAGAGAAGATCATCTTGGAGTGCTCATGCGTTTTTAAATGCCGTATGTATTTATGCAACTGTTCCTTGCTTATCTCGCCTCCGTAGTCGCTTAAGATGGTTTCCAGATCAGACTTGCTCGGAGTATAAAATACGACCAGGGAGCCTATGTTTTCCCTGAAGGGCTTAGAGACGCTGGTAAGCTGCTGGGAAAGCAACCAAACGCTGATATTGTCATGTCTGCCGCTAAAGGCGAGTTTAACGAGCTCGGAAGTGCGTCTTTTTACGTCATCCCCACAGGCGATGTCGTCCAGTATAAGGAGGGTTTGCGTATCTTTAGGGAATTGTTTGTGCCAGAACTTAAGGTGGCTGGATAACTCGTTAGGGTCTAAGATATCCACAAAGAAGTCGTCATCTTTCACTCCTATGCCCGTCCAGGTGCGGTTATTCACTTAGGTGGGGCAAAGTAGCACTATGTAGTCGAAGCGGTATCTAAAGGGTCCTAATAGCTGCTCTACCACGAACTGGGTCTTTCCGCAGCCGGTGGGTCCTACTATCAGAGCGTTACAAGGCATGTGATTTGGTTCCATTATATTTTAGAAAATCACAGGGATTTTCACTAGTTGCCTTTTCTCGAAGGGAACTTGTTCCCTGATATATATGGAGCCAGTGGAAGCAGTCAAAGCAATGGTTAACGTCGTCAAAGAAACATCAGACCTGGAGAGGACGGTCGAAATACAAAGGGAGGAGATAGACCGGCTGAATGAACGCGTAAAGGAGTTACATGAGGAAATGTGCGGCCTAAAGCGCGCAGAACGGTTTGGCGCGCTGATAACGATGGCAGGTTGGGCAAAGGAGTCCGTGAAGGACTTCATGCGGTATCCCATATAAGGCTTATTAAATTCTTATTATATATGGAGTGCGTGCACTGCAACAAGAGGCTTAGTTCTAAGCAAATGCTAGAGTATCACGTTAAGAATAAGGTCTGTAGGAAGTCGCGGGAAAGGCGCTGCGAACACTGCGATCGCCTATTCAGCAGCGTGCAGATGTTGAAGTACCACGCGGATAACAGGGTGTGCCTAAAGAATGTGTGCGAGCGCTGCGACGAATACAAAGACGACGAGTGGCATCGTTTCCGCTGCCTTGCGCGGTATGAATTGGACGGCGTAGCCTGTGAGATACACGGCGATATCGCAGCGCGCTGTCTCCCCAAGGAAACGAGGGTAAGATTGACGCGATTAAAAAAGGAGATAGACATGAGCTTTGCCATGTTCGACCACGTTGAAGGTGTGCGCTGGGAAGACAGGGAGTATTGGGAGGCGGACTGCCCCCGTTGCGGTTGTAATAGGAGCGATCAGCATATCTGGCAGTGTTTGTACGTGCAGGCCGATGGTCCGATCGGCTTTAAAGAGTACGTGGATCGATTTGACGAATGGAGCGCCGATAACCTAAGGATTAAGGAATCGCGGTAGACAACCCCCTTATTCATTATTTATTATTTATTAGGATTTCCCAAACCTCCCAAAAAAGGATCCTTATTCTTATTTGTTATTATTAATAAGAATAAATAATAAATAAGACATTCCTTGAAATAGTTTCCGGGGGATTTAATAATGAATAAATAATAAATAAGACTCCTTTAAGGTATATGCTAGCCTACGCAGCCGCCTTCTTAGGAGGATTCCTAATAACCCTTTCAATATATGGACTGTATTACATGTGAACCCCCTGCAGACTGCATCGTTAAAAAAGAGTCGCCGACCCTCATTGTCGACGAACCCCACTTAAACTACGCTTTAGACGCGTCTAACCACATAGAGGCGAAGGAAGGACGCACTTTGCGACGTCAAACGCCCAGCGACCATCCTTCTTCCCATACGACCTCAGATGCGTAAACTCCTGCCCCTCTATCACGTATCGGACGCGATCCGGCGCCCACAGGGTGTACGTAACACCCTCATGCGCCAATAACAACCGTAGCCTGTCAATATCTTCAAAGGCTACATAATTTTTTATTTCATACGTAACGCCCTCCTTTAAGTCTCTCCAGTGTATCTGCCTTACAGCCTCAAACTCCATATATTCTATGGAATATCTTTAAATGCGTTCCTAGAGTCTGCGCGCTTTTAAAGCGCTTACGGCACCACCTACATGGTAAACGCATTCCTCGTGCATACTCCGTGATGGCTCTGCAGATGTCGTCGTAATCGTTACTGATCATTACTTTATAACCATTTCTTTCGTATTCGTGCAACAGGCGACGTTGGTCCTCAGATAATACCCCGTTGCCTTTAGGGGTCTTCAGCTCTACGCAGAAACCACGGTATCGCACGTGTGCATTCAAGATAAGAAGGTCGGGCTGACCGCGTTGGTAGCCTTTCTGCCAGCACTTTATACGTTTGCCGTCCGAATCCTGCAGTTCGCCTAGACCAGGAGTCACGAGCATTTGGGGGTAAAACCTGCGGAGTCCACCACCTTTTTATGCAGGTCAAACTCATTTTCGATCTTAAATACCAACTTGTTTGGACCGCCAAGCCGCTTTTCTATTGCATATCGACCGTCCTTACGCAGCGCGGGTAGGACTTCCTCAAAGACCCAATCCCGAAATGCTTCTGCCTTTGGTAGCTTTGAGCTAAATATCAGCTGATACAACCCAGGTTCGGAAATAAACACGGAATGTGGGTGTATAGTACAAGCGTCGCGATTCACGACCCCTTTTAAATCAGACAGCCTTTTCTTTTACTTATCCGAAACGTGAGTAATTAAAGCATCTCTGGCATTGGAATATTCCAACGCAGCCGCTACCTCCTTTCCCCTGAAGTACAGTTCGTTGCCTTGCACTATGCATTGGAGTTTGGTTTCGTTGTTTTGAAATACGCGAAGCATATTATACGTAAGGAACATTTTAATAGGCGACGCTCTTTAGCTGATTCATTTCCACGCTCAGTTGCGCGTCAGACACCACGAAAACGTAGCAGTTTATCCTATTGTCGTCGCCCGCACTGTCGTTCTTGGTGCGCTTAATCGCCAAGGTGATGCCGTCTTGGCTATTTATTAGACGTAAACCCTGACCATGTAGGTCTTCGTCGTTGGTGGTGCGCATGTCAATCCACAGCGCGTACTTATCCTTAAAGAATTCCTCAGGACTTACCTGGTCGCCAAACTTACGCTTTGCCTCCCTGTAGATGTCTACGGGCTTCATTCCCTGGGGGTAGACCTTATCTGGAATGCCGTTGACACCTATTCCTACGTTAGTAATGTTGGGGTTATGAAAGGCCTCAGAGTCGCGCTTGCCGGCCTCGTAGGGTTTGGCAAACACCAGCATTAGCCCCGTGAGACTTCGTCGGGGGAGATAGATAGCTTGGTTAATAACCTCATCCGTCTTATCCAAGAAGCTAAACATCTTGTACATTGCCACGTGGTCGTATAGGAATGCCTTGCCGGAGCTGTATTCCATGCCGGCGCTACGGGCCAGCTCTTCACTGCGCACGGTTTCGTACTGCAGCTCTAAGTTGGTAATAGAGTATGGAGTCGTTTTGGTAAGTGCAGTGCGTAGCCCACCAATGATGTTATTAGCATCTGCTAAGGTTACTTCAAACTGTAACTCGGATAACTGTCTTGGGTAATACACACCGTGATTCGTAATCACTTCAAAGTCCAGTGGTATGACATACTTGCTACCATAGGCGGTCTTTATTCGCTTTGCGTCTGCCACTGCGGTTTCTCCGCTGCCGTCAGTAGGTTGCGTTTTCGTAGGTGTGCGGACCTTACGTAGAATGACACTACCAATTCCTTGTTCTATCCTTTGCGCGCGGTCAAAGGCTGTCAACCATAAGTCTTTGTACGTGGTATACAGATCGTACCTACTTAACTCCAGCAAGGATTGCCCTGCGAACTTTACGCACATCTTAGAGACTAAGTTTCTACCCACGTTGTTAACGATAATTCTTTCGTCTGTGGGGTCAGACTGCACCGCTAGGTCGAACCTTAAAGCCAGGGTGCCAGGAACTAAGACTAGGTTATCCGTTAGACGGGGCACGCCCACGTACAAGGTTGCTCCTGGCTTCCGCGCGCTGGATGGTGTGAACGTGGCCCGGCGAAAGGCGCGTTCTGCTTTCAGTCCGCCAACCTGCTTGGGTAATATGTTGGGGTTTAACTTTGAGCTTATCATATATAATGGAAGTAGAAGGAACGGATTTTGACCCCACCACCGAAGAAGGCCAAGTTGACATTAACGACGAAGAATACGAGTCTTTACTTCCTGATGACAACGTTGACGGGCGGGGCCTTTTTGACAAGCTAAGACGCAAATATGGCAGCAGGGCCCGCGAGGCCTGGCGTTCCTTAGAGGATAAGTGGCAATCAAGGAACCCAGGGCGACGTATTCCAGAATATTTGGAATTGCAAAACTTGGATTCCACGGACCTAAGAACTGAAATGCTAAGGGGGCTTTTAGACGACGTAAGGGAGACATTTCCAAATGTGGACTTGGCCCGCCTTAATTTCCAAACCGGAGATAAGGGGCAAATTCAAATCCAGTATCAAGGAAGGGATAAGTGGTATAATCTCTACCAAAGGAGAGACTCCGACAGGCTCACCAGTAATCTCCCAAAAGAAATCAAAGACGCATTAGGAAGACCTAATTTGGTGGAAAGACTAAGAGAAAACGATGAAAACACCAGCGAAGCCTTTGAAAAGTTCAAGACCCTAATGCAGCGGCAACAAAAAGGTATTGAGGCGATAAGGGAAGTCGAAGGACTAAAGGAAACAATGGAGGAAAGGGAAGCAGAATACATGCGACAAAACCAACTACTCTTTGATGCTCAAAAGAGAGAACTTAACGATAAAAACCAAAGAATGATAGAAATGAGAGAACAAACAGACAAAGCCCTGCGCGATAGAGACCAAGCCCAAAAGGCCTTCGAGCTCGCCCTGCAAGACCTGGACATGAGCAAGGAAGAAGCCAAGGACTTGCAAACCACCAGAGTCGGCTCTTTGGAGGAACGCCGGCAGTTGGTTGCCGAAATCAACACCAAAGAAGAGCAAATCCGGCAAAAAGATCAGGCTATCGAAGACCTGGAGGGGCAAATAGAGCGGCAGCAGGAAATAAGTAATGACCAAACTCGTCCCGAAGAAGAAAGGGAAGCAGCTCAAAGGGAATTAGAGGCTCTTCAGGAAATACTGGTGGAATTGCGTACGCAAAGAGAAGGCTTGGAAAGGGAGTTGGGGCTTACGACCAAGGAAAAGATAAAAAAGTTCCTGGTGAAGTATGGTATTCCGCTGGCATTTGCGGCCGCTATTTCGAGCGTAGTAGGAGTAATCCTATCCGCGCTTAAGGCTACAGGCGCGGGCGTAAAGAAATTAGGCAATGGGCTGACGGACTTGGGAAAAAAGATGGCAGCCGGTCTTCCTGGGCTGCTGGGTAGCGTTCTTGGCCTGGCACTTAGGGCCGGCGGTGAACTGTTGAAGTTCGTGGGGAATAACATTTGGATCTTGGTCGTCGCTATTGGAGTGGTACTCCTGAAGAAGATGAAGGCTTAATCTTGTCCTTATGTATTACTGGGGGCTTATCGACGTCGGGCATCCGAGGCGTCCTCGACTGGGGATAAGTAAAGATAGTATTCGCACCGCCTTGATAATGCGGAACTAGCGGCAGCACACTCATGGTGCTAATGGGCTTACGATTCCAAGTGGCATCCGTCGAAGGGTTAACAGTCGGGGCGGCATTTATTCGTATGCGGCCGTTACCATCGCTGGGGCGAACTTCAAGCTTCGCATATTGGCAATTAGCTATCATATGGAAAGTTACCGGCGTTATGTCTTCCCCTTGCGGAGGAACAGGCTCCGACGAAAAATGAGTTGGATGCCTGGTATTACTTTTTACCCTGTATGGCGGTAATGGGTGGTTATTCTCATCAACGATCCTAAAACCGGCATTGCATGAGTACCCCGCCGAAATACAAATAGTGCACATGATTAATCCCAGGCCTCCAACCTCCACCCACAATCCGGCGTCTTGCCACTTGTCGCCCACGTACTCCTTTTCCTCCAGATAATGGAGAAACCAATCTTCCTTCGCGTGTGGGTTCATATATTTCAGCAAATAAATTTGCTTCTAAGGGCTAAGCACCGTAAGAGTGCTAATGGTTGCGTGATTATAAGGTCGATCTCTTTGGTCATGTATGCTATTTATCGTTACTACGCCCGTGTCGTCTACTCTCATTTGCAGCTTTACCTTCCCATGGCAATCAGCAACCACGTGGAAAGTCCAAACCGAGATGTTTTCGGCGCTGCCGGGGTTCGGCTCTACGGAGAAATGCGTTGGCTCTCTGTTGTTCGTCTTCGCGCGCATAGGCTGCAGTATACCCTTGTCATCTAGACACCTAAAGCCCACGTTGGCGTGACTACTCGTGCCAATGCAAATACTACAAAGGATTAACTTCTTTCCCGAGTAGTTCAAATTCACGGACATGCCCGTGACATCAACCCAAGATGCCTGGGTGTATTATTTCTCGCCTGTGTAAGTCGTATAAACGCAATCTACTCCAGCTACGTAGGGGTTATTCATCGCCATATATAATAGCTCAGACCAATGCTTGCGGTAGCCAAGCCGGCTTTTAGTAAGTTATGGTCATATTCCTCAGGTATCGCAGGCAAAACCTTCTTTGATACCTTAACTACGGGTAGCTTCGTTTCATGTGACTTTTTTGGCTCCTCTACGAAGTGAGGAATGCCCTTGGTAGTATCAGAGTTCACGTCATTCACCCCAAACTTCATATCCTTAGTAGCTCGTTGAAGTTTGTTGTTGTAACCCACAACGGAATTAGTGTTCATGACCAAATTACTTGGCATCAACCAACAACCAGGCGACAAAGCGTAATCCAGCCGCACTTTAGATTGCTGCACCGCTAATTGATATCTCTGCACCGACTTGGATACGTCATTTTCTATTATTGCGGACTCAAACAGGGCTAGGAATTCCTGTTGCGTTTCCCGCGAAGCACCTTGGGATCCAACAATGGGGCTGCGGGTATTTACCTGCGCTCCCAGGATGCAGTAGACAAATGCTTCAATGTTGCGGTTGATCCTGGCTAGGTTTCTTAGGCCTTTTCCTTTTAATAATACAAACGGATCCCAAGGACTGGGGTAAATTGTCTCAATCCTATCGATCAGCGTAACGTCATTCTTACGACCACCCAAGTCGTAAAACTTTAGGACCCCGGGGTATTTTTGATGATACATGTCTGCCGGACGCACGCCGTCAACATGCCAAGCATAGATGATGCCCAAGCCATGCGTGGCGCCCTCCCGATAACGAAAGTCTTTTTGCTGCGGCTTAAACTCATTCATTAGCCTTTCTAAGGCGGCAGAATCGTAGTGGTTATTCATTCGATTGAATGGCTTCTCCCCTGGCAGTGGCATGTGCAGCTCCTTCAATATGCGCCGCACAGTAAAGGCAACGTGGAACCTTAGAAAGGCAATGTCGAACATATCCGCGGCAACCCCGCAGCCCTTTGTAGCCGCCCAGACGGCAAAGTTTAACTGCTGCGGCCAGTACTTAAAGTTAGGCCCCTTTAACCATTCGTGGGCTTCTTTTCCCGAAGTGTGCGTAAGGTTAAAATCCTTAAAGATATCCCTTATTACTACGTCAAACGTTTGCTTACCCACTGGAATCTTTAGGTGCGTTACCAGCTTATCAAAGTCGTTTACACCGCCTTCGGCATCGTAAAATGGGTAATCCTGGTTGGTTATTAATAGATTCTTTGGAAAATTAGGTAGCCTTTCTTTATGCATGGGTTTTGGTGGCTTGGCGGTCGCCTTCGGTTCCAAATCCGTATTGCTGTACATTCTTTCACCGTTGAAGTAAATCCCATCGGGTCTACGCTCAAACTTACTAGGGTCTGCATGTGGAAACATCTTCCTAAAGGCCCTCCAGTTGGCATAATCCTGGTTGTCGTGATGTGGCTGCTCCTCAATATCATTCCCAAAAGCGTCGTACATTAGTATATATAATGGATGTTATACCATCAGCACCTCCACTTTATCCTGATTTACCTAGGGAGGGACCTAACGAATTAAACGCGGAAAACTTTAGGCTCAACAAAGCGAACTTAATCCTGGCTTACTTGGAAGGGCAAACAAAACACTACGAAAAAGTTAGGAAGAAATACGTCAGAGCACGGAGTACGCTACATAAGATTTCGATAACTTCAGGATCCATATCCGTTGTGTTAACGGGCTCTCCGGCGTTGCTACTTCGCTTACTGGACAGGGAATAATTGTTGGAGTTTCTTTGGCCGGCGTTGGGGCAGCCTGTGGTATTATTTCAGCCGTTGCTACGGACATTATGAAACAGTTGTCAAGCAAAATATCCAAGCATGACACGACAATAGCTCTGTCAAGGGCTAAAGTAAATACAATTACCGATCTTGTCTCAAAGGCTTTGCGTAACAGAAAGATAGACGACGTAGAATTCTCGCTTATTCTGGCCGAGGAGGAAAAGTACGAGAAATTAAAGTCGGACATAAGGAATAAAAAAACAGTCGTAAAAGATCTTTCCGAGGAATCTCTCAAAAAGATCTACCAGGAGGCAAAAGAAGAGCTTCAAAGAAAGCTTGCTCAGTAAACATCTGCTTTGAAAAAAGCGTGACAGGATTCTATTTACATATCGAACGTCAGTCTATAAAATATGCAAATTAGAGTGTAAGACATAAATATAATAATTTTCACATACATAAGCGTCCAGATGTGTCTGGCGTTCGCTTGTGATCGCGGACTTTGGAGCTGGGGAGGCCTAAAGTCCCGAGTTCGAGCCTCGCTGTAGACGCATTTGGACCGGTTGCTGTGAGTGAAAAAAAAAAGCCTCCCCCACTCACAGCAACCGTGGGGGAAGGGGTGGAAAAGATAGAAAGTGCGATTCAACCCCGCGATGGGGGGTTTTGCGATTGGAAAAGTCAGGGGGTGTCTCGGGACGCTGTCCGGAGTTCACCCTCTGGTGTGTCGTAAGAAAGATATATGTGTATGTACTAGAGGGCCTCTGGCGCGGGATGAAATAAGCCCCGTAAGCCCAAAATGCAAAAAAAAAAACCCACTGGGGATAGCTTGGTGTTCTGCGCGATGCATTCCCCAGTGGGGTTTCTGGCAAAATAAACGCCAGTTTTGCATTTTTATTTTCTCGGAATCCATCCTAATAGGGGGTGGTTGGGGTCTATTTTGTAAAATATTTCGTAAATTACGTCAGAGTAATAAGGAATATCCTTATCCAACCGACAAAACATCCACTCGGCTCTGCTCATATCAGAAACCTCGGGAATAGACTTACCGGTAATTTAAGACAAAAGATAGGGAATAGCTTTGTAATATTTCCCTAGTTTTAATTTTTTCAGCGTTTTCCGTAGACTTTGTGGGGTTGGCTCTTCTAAGTGGTCTATGATTTTCTTCCTTACTTCGTTGTTTAAATATACCGGTCGATAACCTTGGATATGACTCATCCAGTCCCTAAAGTATTTCATTCTCTTATAAGGTGTTTTCTTACGACCTCCATTAGCGTAATATTGCTCTCTGGTAGCATTTGGTACGGCATTACGAATGTTCTTACCACACTCGTAACACTGCGCTGACGTGTCGTCTTCTATTTGCATTTTCTTACCACAACAAATATACTTATTTGGCTTAGTAGGTACAAACTTGGGTTTCAAGCACTTTACACAGAAATCATAAGCAAACTCTTTACATCCTTCGCACTCCATATATAGACTAACATATTTAACTACATAAACACGGGATGCGGGTAATCGCGGTACGAATCGAGGAATTCACTTTAGACGGGTAATCCTCTGGTGGTCGTTGCGCTGGAACCCCCATCCCCTATACTACTGTCTTTTCTTTACCTATCTACACTACCTTATATATGGGAGTCTCCCCCAGTATGAATATATTAAAGAAAAATATCCAATTGAATGGTGACATTTGCTTCAGCATATTTAACTTTTTTGCTGCCAGGACTCGTATAACTGCAAATTTTACTTGGTTGGCTAGTGATCGTGTTAACTAGTGCTTTGTACACTAGGTTCACTATTCAGCTGGATATTTTGTTTAGTGTGTTTTTAATAATAAAATATGTAAAACATTCAAAAAATGTTTGTACCAACAAAAGGCTTTTTATATAAAAAAGAAATTTATATAACACACCTTTCCGTGTACTGCATCCTAAATGAATACATGATTCTTATACATTTTGGTCTCAGCTTTTTGTAGTCTATGTTTTTGTTTTGAATTATCTTGCAATTAAATATGCCAAAAAATTGCAATTCCAGGAATTTTTCCTGATAGAAAAAAATCCACTCTGTATAGTAACTGAAGTAAGGAATAAATAAAATGTATATATTCACTCCATGCAACATTATATCAAGCTAATCATCTGCATAATGAAAACCCTCAAACTGAAAGTCCTCCTCTAGTCCAGGGGGAGGGAAGTGTGCTCTGATGCACATGACAGCACAAGAGGACAGAACAACCCGAACTTCCTTTCCAAGAACTCCCCAGCACCATCTTGCTAGTTGTCTATAGGCAATGTGTCTGTACTGCTTGTGCTCTGGGCCTTCATAAGCATCTCTGTATTGCTGTTTGTACTGAGCCCATGCAGTTCGAAGAACATACTTATTGCCACAAACAGGTAAGAATCCAGGATGTTGAGTAATGCATGGTGGTGGTTCATCAGCATCTCCATCTTCAACAACAGACTGGCATGTTGCAACTACTTTTTGGATTTCTTGGCAACAAATGCATTCAGCTATTGTATCCATAATTTGGCAGCTACCACAGGTACACCTATTAACAAATAAAACAATCCTTAGTATTTTTGAACACTATCAATGGTTGTCCCAAGTGAGAGTATATACACAAATTGTGACACAACTATATCCCTGAATCTGTGTCCTACAGTATATAACTTATTGACAACCAAGCGATGTTTAATTGTGACAGTTGGTTTTGCTTTTGGTTGCAAAGGTCGTGAGGCAGATTAAAATGCATAAATATACAGTGCAAGAAAGTGGTAAACACGACTGTAAAAAATGGATACGTAGTTGAGTTTTATCGAGATAAGAAAGAAGTAAAACTTACCAATCTGAATTTGTTAGTCGATTGTTCTCTTGTTCATCGTCTTCAATAATGTCACTGTCAGATCCTTCTCTGAACTCTTCATCTGAGGAGATTTCTATTTCTGGTTCGAACTGATATGGCCGTAAAACAAACTCGTCCGTTTCTAAAAATTCTTGAGCAAAATCGTCTCTCGAGCTGTCCGAGTCTTCGGAAAAAGAATTAGACTCTGACATGCCTTTAATTGAATTCCAGGCCGTATTTCGTTCGTAAAATATTGAGTAAAACGTCTCAGAAACAGGGGAAGAAGTCAACCAAACGCTTGTAAACAACTTGACGCCGTGAACTCTTATGACGTTGTGACGTCATTACCTGTTTTTCTGAGCCCGCGATTAAAGTGCAAGATGGCGGCCACCAGAGCGATATATGCGATGTTTTGAAATTATTTTTTTAGGAACACGGATGCTCTATCCCCTCTAAAAATTGAATTTTTGTGTTTCTCATTTGATGTACTTTCTCTTAAAAATGGGTCATTTTGGGGGTAAGTTGCCCTTTAAACGTGGTCATACGCTGTGAATACCTATCGGCTGCTTCGTATAAACGTCAGTCTAGTTATCCAAACAGGCCAGCTAACCACCTACCCAACTCACCCTGACCAACTATAGTATCCATCTGTTGCAACACATTCACTTTTCTATCTACTTTTCATCTACTAGATACCTTCTTACTCATACCTTACCTACATAACCAGCTTCCTTACTACATCTGCTTACCTATAACCAGACCCGTTGAAATACCCCCCTCCCCCCTAGTTGACAACTTGACAAAAAAACTTCAAATATTTTCAATATTTCCAAAACAACCTCTGGGCTGATCAAATCACGGTACTGCTAGCTCGAATTGGCAAATTTACCTTGTAGGCAGTTCTCCAGTTGGGAAACGTAGAGAACCTGTAGAAAAACCCCTTCATCAAAGGAGAGACCTAACAAATCCTACTCAATTGTCATGTCGAGTCCAGGAATCGAACCTGAGACCCTAAAGGTGCATGTATGTACTTCTGCCCCGCTAATGAATCATGATTCTTACAATCCTTGTTATTATCTTGTGAAGATGACATCAAGGTTGAACATATCATATCTTTACTCTCCGTAGCAAACCGCTGAACAAAGTCATCGATTCATTTGTGAAACCAACTGGAAACCCCGAGATACGATCTGAAGACATCTACTCAAACAGCGTTAGCCCTACCAAGGAGCCCACAGATAGTCCACGGTTTGAGCATGCGTACATCCCAGGTGACGTCATACGTCACCTAGGCGCATACCATAGTCAGATGACGAGTCACATGACACCAATAAGCACGTGCCTTGATGATGACGTGCAATCTGAACGTTCGTATGGTGAAAACGTTACCGGGTACTCGCCGGGTGTGACGTCAAGAACAAATATCCTATCCCACATGGCGAAGCACGAAACGTCTTGGGTGGAGAATTCTATACAGAATCGTGTACAAACAGCACAAAGGACAAGCCCTATTCTTATGAAAGGAACGAATCCAAACTCCTTCGAGACTCCTTACGAAAAAAGCCAGAGGTCCAAAGACACTAGTACTAAGGGGGTGAGGAACGGGAAACGGTATGACCTGTTGCCGATATGCAAATATTTGGCGCACTTTCAAAACCAGATGAAAATGGCCAAAAAAGAAGAAAAAAGATTACCACTAGTGCGTATAAGCTCTGTGCAAAGAATGCCCTCTCTGCCTTCTCCAAGTGAACATCAATTCCGTTTGCCAGGTTTTTACCCAAGATTTTACAGAGGAAAGATGTTCTTCACCGAGCGCGACCAGTTTAAACCACGAGAGGCACGATCTCTGCCCACACGAGGGGAGGCAGCATTTATGGAAATAAGAGAACAGCTTCCTCGACTTTATAAAAAACAATATAATGCGCCGGTAGTCGTCATGGGAAGAGAACAAAAAGCTATATCATCGTCGCGAGAAAAGGTGTCGCTCCCTGTTGTTACGTAACGGATAGCCGTTTTGAACCAGCTGAGCTGAGAGTTTTTCATAGCCAGTCTAGAATCGAGAAAATTTGCAAAACTGAGGTCTCACTATTCCTCTTGAAATTTTGGATTTCCATGCCATCAAATGAAAAAAAAAAAAATGTTGCTTATAATAGTGACATAATATCCAATATTTTTATTTAATTGGCAGGCATGTTTTTGTGTTTTCGTAGTCAATTTTTACAATCAGTGACAGTCAGTTTTGAAGTGACGTCGTTTCTAGTCATGGTTGGAAGTAGTTCGCAAGCAAAGTTTTGGTCAGCAATAAATACAAGAGAAGGCAAAAAAGTTTGTACGATATTTTGACCTTTAAGTCAAGGTTTGGAGCTTACAAAGTTATTTTAGAAAGCAGATAAAGTTATTTCAAAAAAGGTTGGTAAAAGTTTTGTTGCAGGAGATATACCGAGTCCTTAATGTACTATGGGTGATGAAGATTGATGTGAATCTAATCTGCGATAGGTCCGACAACGATATGGAATTTAACCAAACTTTGTCTGCACGTTTTTCCTGTATATTTTCTCAGTTCTGTGCTGACATTTCAATTTCAATACATATTTCAATCTTCGTAAACAAAATTCTGCAACGATTACCTTCGCAGAACGTTCTTTTGAAATAGCTGTATATATTTACTATAGAACTATAGTTAGGATTTAGAATCTAGGATAATAAGGATACTGAAGAAAAGTAAAAAAACCCACATACATTTTACTTTACAATTCGAAATGAAATATTGGAGTACATCATGAGTTTTGAGCTGTGTGCCTATCATTCTTCAATAATAGTTCTTTGATTAATTTTTGTTTCCTTAATTATATAGAACTGCATCATAATCAACTGAAATTAAAAGCGTGGAAGAGTTGAGAATATATTTGAAGCTTTTAGATTATATTGGAATTCGTTAGGGAAGGAGCGGAGCAGTAACTGAGAAGGCAAGAAGGGGTTGAGAGGAGATCGGACAGGGAGGGATGGATAGTGGATGGATGGAGGGAGGGTGGGTGGGTGGGTGGGTGGGTGGGTGGGTGGGTGGATGGATGGATGGATGGATGGATGGATGGATGGATGGATGGATGAATGGATGGATGGATGGATGGTGGATGTAGGGAGAGAGGGAGGAAGGGGGGGATGGATGGATAGATGGAGGGAGGGAGAAAGGGATGGAGGGTGGATGGATGGAGGGAGAATGGGATGGAGAGTGGATGGATAGAGGAAGGGGGATGAATGGAGGGAGGGAGAGAGGGAGTAGCGCCGACAGAAATTAGGGAAAGGAACATGGAGGAAGAAGTTTCGGCGACGGCTTAAAATAATGAGGCAAACATTCCAAATGAAATGATAACAATGTAAGAAATTAAAGGACCTATCAAAGTACGTTGTGACAAGCAGCCTAGTTTCTTGCTGCAGTCTATCACCATGACAACCTTTCGCAGCCTGGCATTGTAACCATGTAGCTTGACCCAGTCCTCGTACTTGTCTTCTCCACAAGTGATGATTCGTTTTTTGATTTTCCAGGGTCAAGAAGTATAAATACTACTTTAAAAGAAGTTCATCTTTCTCACAGCTACAATACTCGCTCTGCATCAAATAGACATCTTTCTTTGCCCCATGTAAAATTGAATTATGGTAAATTTGGCGTGAAATATGCAAGTGCGGTAAGCTGGAACGATGTGCCTTTTGAAATAAAAGCAAGCATTTTATTATTTCAATAATACTACTTATTTTGCTTAATTCTCAAACTATGCTTATTCACACTTTTGTAATTCTCTCTTCCACTACTCTTAACCATATTTTTTCTTGACTATAGGGTGTAACAAGCTTCTTCATTAACCCTTTGGGTTGTATTCCTGCACTCTACCACCATGATAATTTACCCTTATGTTATTTTATGTATTATTTTATATTGTTGTAAGTGGAAATTAAAAAACCTTGTAAGGCTTGAAAACCAGAACAAAAGATGTGTTGTCCAACACAATAACCAATATATTCATCCAATAAATCTTCAAAGCCCTAGATAATCCTTCCTTTCTTGATTCAAAACAGCTTAATAAAACAGAAATAGAAAAAGTTGACTTAATTTGATTTCAAGATTCTCGAGAAAAACTTTTGTAACACATTTCGAGCAGAAAAATTAAATCCTAGTTTTGGGTTGTGCGAGGCCCACGAAATACATCATCGCGTAGTCGGGCCGAGTGAAGCTGTTTTGCTTTCATTGATTTTGTTGTCATTATAATTTCAAACTCTTTAGTTATGGCTTCAATGACGCTATTCTTTTCTTCAAAAATGTGTATTATATGCAAATCACTTGACACGTTTTCGTGTTAAATCAGAAGTAGTGTGGTTCGGAGTTTGCCATAAGCCGGATTGGTGTCGCTAAAAAAATACACAGAACACTGTGTTATAACAAATTCCAGTCCGTTCACAACGAGAATACATCAAAATCATTGATTTTCTAAAGAAATTTAGTGAAGGATAAAGAAAATTTGTAACTTTTGAAGTCGGTTACTGCAATTAATGTTTTGTGGTTATTTACAACTTGGTCAAGTCTACAAGGTGTAATGGATTTTGTAAGCCATGCATTTTGGTCAATGAAGTCAAGTGCGAATCTACACTCAATGGAAGAGCCGCATGAAGACGCTGAACTATTCGCTTAGGTATTGAGAGACATCTGAAGCAGCTTGATTTGTAATTCTTAAGAAAAATATAATCTATACGACCAGAAATGTTGGTTCCAAATGATTAGACTGAGTAAACCTGTTATGAAACGAAATACGGCAAACGCATCATTTAGTACAACAGAGTAATGATGAAACTACGCTTCCAAAGTTGGCCTCATGAAGTAAAAATGGATACAACGTCAGCTATAAAAAGAGTTATGGCATAAGGTATTCATTGCTCGGCTGGTGAGGAAACTTCCTAATAATTTTGAATGAATGTTTATAGCTATGAATATTGTATACAGAGGCCGTTGAATGACGGACAAACACTTCAGTGAAGAAGCAGACGCTTTCAAAGATGATGAACTCGTATTTCCGACACAAGCTTGGCAAGATTATGTAACACGAAATATGAAAACACAGCGTTCGTTGACGATTCTTGAAGGTTTAAGACCTGAGAAAGAAAAGCCTGAGAGCACGAACAAGAATTACAAAGGTTTAATTAAAAAATGTTTTCTTGAAGATAGTGAATATGGCGACTATAAAGAAGTAGCTTCTTGTTAAGATAGAAGAATCGCGAGAGAAAAAAATTCCAGTTCGGAAGAGAAAGTATTTTTTTCTAGAGATAATTTTGAGGAAATTTATCTGGATTTAAAGAAAAAATCTAAGAAAGATCTTCGAGTATCGTTCAAAGAGCGTGTTCAGTTGATTTCACCAGACATCAGAATAGCTCCTACAACGCAAAGATTAAAGTCTGGGGAAGATGAAACGTTTCGTTCAAAATCAAGTTTGCCATTCTTAGAAAACAATAGTGATTGTTCCAAAGCAGTTTGCCTGTCCAAAAGGAAAGGAATCAGTGGAACTGCATCAGCAAAAGATAAAAGTTCAAATTTCAATGCTTATGTTGATGGTACGAGTATGTCTAGAAGTAGCAGCATTAATCTGAAAGGTTTGCAAAGATTTCTGCCTGAAGGTAGTTTGGCCCAGTGCAATGATTTTGATTCGGCAGTTATCGAGATTGTACGAGAATATAACGATCCTTGCCGAGGCGTGCACGGAGAGTATCGATTTGTCATTCTGAATGATGTTATGTAGTCTGTACGAGAATTTATCGATCTTTTACAGACGCAATGATTCTTTGATTCGGATGTTATCAAAATTGTACGAGAATATAACGATCCTTGCTGAGGTGTGCACGGAGAGTATCGATTTGTACTTCTGAATGATGTTATGTAGTCTGTACGAGAATTTATCGATCTTTTACCGACGCACTGATTCTATGATTGGGATGTTATCAAAATTGTACGAGAATATAACGATCCTTGCCGAGATGTGCACGGAGAGAGTATCGATTTGTACTTCTGAATGTAGTTTTTACGAAAATTTATTGATCTTTTACCGACGTACTTGCGTAGAGGTAGCTAGTGATTCTTTGATTCGGATGTTATCAAAATTGTACGAGAATATAACGATCTTTGCCGAGGTGTGCAGGGTAATTTGTACGAGATTTTATCGATACGTTACGCTGCGTTTGTAAAGTATGGGGGAGGGGGGGGGGGGCAGGTGAAATTGTGAAATTGAGGAGGGATGGGCAAATTTTTTATCAGAAAAATGGGGGGGGGGGGGGGGATGCACAATTTTTGGAAGAAGCTACAAGCCTTGCTTTAGGGGGGATCGTATTTTTTTGCATGACTTAAAGGGGGGGTACTAAGAATTATTCTGGACAATTCAATTTTTCACCTTTCGCACCCCCGCCATACTTTATGAACGCAGCCTTAACGACGCGCATACGGAGGGGTGAGCCAACGATCCTTGCTGAGACGTTATGTAATCTGTACGAGAATTTATTGAACTTAAACAATCATTGGACCATAAGTATACAAATTAAAAATATATCGCTTACTGGGCAAAGCTTAACAACGACTGCGAGTTATATTTTATCACTAATATTTGCTTGATATAAACATGATTACGACGACCAAACTTTGTAATCTGTTCGGGTTAGTTTCAAAATCCAAACCCCCCCTCATCCAAGTCTTGTAGCAGTTTCTCATTCCACAAGCTATTTCAATACCAGTTGCACATTGTTGTACACTAAGTTGACTAAGATATGATAATTGGAGGTTCATTAGCTAATGTCGCGGAGCCAATCCGACGAGTTTTAGTCTTTATACGGGCCTACCAATACTAGTAAAATCATTATAGATATTCTTACGATACACAATTCCACATACATTCCTTTGTAATGCGGTACAAGGAAGTACAATGCTTGGGCTTCCTAGTGTGGTAAGGGTAATCATGTAAGAAATAAGATTTGAAGTGTGATCATTATGCCTTGCTTTCAGTATTCTTTAACATTTGATCGTGACATCTTCACCCATGAGAAAGAATGGTGCCCAGTACTTTGGAGCGCTGTAGCCGGAAGAGGTCCTGATTTCATTCATCGCTTGATGTAAACTTGCACTCGCACTCTTTCCGTCCATTAAGCGAGTATAGAATTTAAACATGAACTCGAATGTTGCATCGTCATCGATGGCCCACAGAGACGCTACCACTGCACGAGCACCTGACGCTAGAAAGGCTCGACACATGCTAACTACTCCTTCAGCTCTGATTTCACCACGTCCACTGTGACAGCAGCTTAACACAACTAACTGTGCACGTACTTGAGCCTGCTGTACTTCAGCCATCGTCAGCATGTAATCTTCTTCATCTGGGATCTTTGTTGCTCTTACCTCAGGAGAAGGTGCAAGTGCTATCGTACCTTTACTGAGACTGCCGTGTGCAGCGATATGAACGACAGCTACTCCTTCATTTAGTCTCTGGATGACAGCTTGTTTCGTTGCCTTCTCTCCTGTCAAAGGCGTCGCCTTGCATACATTGCCTACTGCGATCACTTCAGCAAACGCATTATCCAAAGGATCGAACTCTGTCTCTTCCCCATCGAACATGATTTTACCAACAAGAGGATTTCCAACGATTACGGCGCCATTCTTGGAATAATAATCTTCTGTACGTCCTTGCAATGCCTTTAAAGTTGCTAATGAAGGAATACGTCTGATACGCTTGTCTTCTGAAAGATACCGACCAGTATCTGGGTCGCGCAGGGCAGCAAATGGTACTTTGTATAAGGGACCATCAGGAACAATCAAAATTTCTTCTTCCTGGCCAAAGTATTTTATATGTTTAGTGACAGCATGCCTACCATCTTGCTTGAAAGAGTGTATTGCATCGTAGCTTAGTAGTGAATTATGTAACCATTCCAAAGCACTTCCCTCAATGTTTTCTTCGCTTTTCTGAGGTTTTTCATCGTCTGGAGATCGTTTTTTCCCTGAGAAATGAGACTTTTCGAATTCTTCAGTATTATCTCTTCAGAATGGCGTACAGCAACTTCATACGGCGGCTTGTCCAGGGATCTATTTTCGCAGTTGTCGACGACATGATCCCAAATTTCGATCTCATTCAAGGCTTTATCAATAAGTATTTCAAAATTTACAGTATATGCACATTGGCACGTGCATCCAAAGCGCTTTATAGAAAATTGCAATTCTCTGTTATTTTCAATGATGAAAATATAAACCATCGGGTAAATATCAGTGTAGAAAAAAGTTGAGCATTTGTATTGGGAAAGGAGTGATTCGATATCCTTATACTCCAAGACATCATTTATTTCTCCATTCATTCCACATTTTTGTAGTAAGCCGTTCAACAATCGAGCTCGTCCTCGATCTGACACGACGAGGGCGTCTTTTATCTGCTTCGTATGGAAAAAAACATTGGCCAGAAACTTGTAACACACAACGTAAGCATCAAGAAGTGATAGCTTGAAATCTTCGCCACGAAGGGCATCAAACATGGTTTCAAAATATCGTATTGCTTCCCTGAATGAGTTTTCAGCTTCTTTCATCCGCTCGAGTTTTAGATAGGTACGACCTTGTCTAGAATAACTGATAGCTTGTAGGTGTTTGGCATCAACGTAACTTGCAATAGCCAGAGATTCTTGATAACACTGTAAGCTGTTTTCGTATTGACCTAATGTATCGTGTATATCTGCAATCTCGAGTAAACAGTACACTTTGTCTGTACCATGATAGTGACCACATCGTTCAAACAAGTCCAATTGCCGTTTGAGACATACCATTGATTGTTCGTAATCCTCCTTTGATCTGTGGCATATATATTGTTCAAAAAACTTATTTCTTTTTTCATCTTGTCGATCGCTTACCTCTTTAAGAAATTCCAAACATAAGTAGCCACTGGAAATAAATCCAGCAAAATTGGTTGCTTCCCCGATAGCTTCTACACGCAGGTGAAGGTCATTTAAAAAACTGTTGAATGTTTCTGCTTTACTCGTGTTTTCCCTTTCTGTAGCTATTTTCAAACCTTCTTTTAGATTGAAAAATGTATCTTCATAATTATCTAAACCTAGATGGGCCACTCCTAGCGCCAAGTACGCCTCCATCACGTCATCTTCATTTCCAATTTCCTTTACAACTTCCATGTACTTCTTACCATAACGAATAGCTCTGTCGTATTAATTCATAAATTCATAGATATTCCCGATTTCAAAATACACACCCTTTTGCATGTTCTTGTCTCCGGTTCTCAATGCAATAACGATAGCCTTTTTCAAGGACTCTATGGCTTCATTGTAATTCTTACTAGACCTGTACATCTTCCCCAATAACAAATGGCCTTGCATTTCATGCTGCACTAAACCATTTTCTCTCAAAATTTCAATGCCTTTTTTTAAATGTAAGATAGCATCACTCTCTTTATGCAGTGAATCGAAGGTCTTCCCCAGCAACATATACGCGTCGCCTTCAGCACGTCTGTTACCAGATCTCTTTGCAATATCGAGACACTTTCGAAGATACTCGCGAGCTTTATCGTGTTGTTGAATTTGTAGATAACTATCTCCAAGTCCCAGATACACGTATGCTCTCTCCTCTTTCGTATTATATCCTGCAAATTCAAGGGCCTTTGTTAAATGGATAATAGCTGTATCAAACTGATTCTTTGACACATGCACCTTGCCAAGTAAAAAATGTGCTTGAAAATCTAACTTTTCTTCTACTGGCACAGGTTCTGAATTGCTGAGGCATTTCTTAAGGTACATAACAGCCTCGTCAAATTTGTTCAACGAATTGTAAATGTCTCCAAGTAAAAGGTATGCATGACTTTTACTTCTATTCTCTCCAGTTTCTTCTGCCATGTCAATGCATTTCATTACATACGCAATAGCGCTGTCATGATGACCAAATGAGTGGTAGATCTTACCAAGTGAATAATATTCTGTCATTGCCGAGATCTTGTCACCACTTTTGATTTCAAGCTCTAGACTGTTTGTTGTACAATCTACAGCATCCTCATGCTGGTTTAATAATTCGTATGTCTTTCCGAGAAGTGCATACGCAACCTTTTCACCAAGTTTATCTCCAATGTCCTTTGCAGCGGCTATAGTCTTTTGACCAGTGACAACCGCATCCTTGTATTCACTCATATGGTACTGACAGTCCTGAATTAACAAATAAACCATCGATTCATATCGTTTATTACCTATTGCTTTTGTATTCTCAAGGCTTCTTTCGCTGTACGCAAGAGCTTCCTTATAGTTGCTTTGAGAGAAATATAAATTTCCAACGATAAAACATGCTGTCATCTCAACAGCTTTTTCATCGATTTCTTTCGCGATGCTTATACAGCTCTTACAGTAAGCAATAGCTTCATTTTCCAGTTTTATTTCACGATATGTTCTCGCTAGCGATAGACACGATGACATTGCAACTCTTTTGTCACCAATTTCCCTTGCAATGGCAAGACATTTCTTGGTGTCAATAATAACGTCATGGTACTGATTTAATTTTTCATTCAGTAATCCTAAGCTAAAGTATGCTCCCATCTCTTCATTCTTGTTTCTCGTTGCATTGGCGACGTCAATGCATTTCTTGTGATAAAGAATTCTATTCTCCAAACCGTTTCCGTTCTTTGGCCAATAGCCATAAAATTCTTTTAAACGAGGGTCAAAAGGAAAGTTGGTCGACGACAACATTCTTAATACTGCAGTTGCGCAGCGCTATTGCGTATGTAATGAAATGCATTGACATGGCAGAAGAAACTGGAGAGAATAGAAGTAAAAGTCATGCATACCTTTTACTTGGAGACATTTACAATTCGTTGAACAAATTTGACGAGGCTGTTATGTACCTTAAGAAATGCCTCAGCAATTCAGAACCTGTGCCAGTAGAAGAAAAGTTAGATTTTCAAGCACATTTTTTACTTGGCAAGGTGCATGTGTCAAAGAATCAGTTTGATACAGCTATTATCCATTTAACAAAGGCCCTTGAATTTGCAGGATATAATACGAAAGAGGAGAGAGCATACGTGTATCTGGGACTTGGAGATAGTTATCTACAAATTCAACAACACGATAAAGCTCGCGAGTATCTTCGAAAGTGTCTCGATATTGCAAAGAGATCTGGTAACAGACGTGCTGAAGGCGACGCGTATATGTTGCTGGGGAAGACCTTCGATTCACTGCATAAAGAGAGTGATGCTATCTTACATTTAAAAAAAGGCATTGAAATTTTGAGAGAAAATGGTTTAGTGCAGCATGAAATGCAAGGCCATTTGTTATTGGGGAAGATGTACAGGTCTAGTAAGAATTACAATGAAGCCATAGAGTCCTTGAAAAAGGCTATCGTTATTGCATTGAGAACCGGAGACAAGAACATGCAAAAGGGTGTGTATTTTGAAATCGGGAATATCTATGAATTTATGAATTAATACGACAGAGCTATTCGTTATGGTAAGAAGTACATGGAAGTTGTAAAGGAAATTGGAAATGAAGATGACGTGATGGAGGCGTACTTGGCGCTAGGAGTGGCCCATCTAGGTTTAGATAATTATGAAGATACATTTTTCAATCTAAAAGAAGGTTTGAAAATAGCTACAGAAAGGGAAAACACGAGTAAAGCAGAAACATTCAACAGTTTTTTAAATGACCTTCACCTGCGTGTAGAAGCTATCGGGGAAGCAACCAATTTTGCTGGATTTATTTCCAGTGGCTACTTATGTTTGGAATTTCTTAAAGAGGTAAGCGATCGACAAGATGAAAAAAGAAATAAGTTTTTTGAACAATATATATGCCACAGATCAAAGGAGGATTACGAACAATCAATGGTATGTCTCAAACGGCAATTGGACTTGTTTGAACGATGTGGTCACTATCATGGTACAGACAAAGTGTACTGTTTACTCGAGATTGCAGATATACACGATACATTAGGTCAATACGAAAACAGCTTACAGTGTTATCAAGAATCTCTGGCTATTGCAAGTTACGTTGATGCCAAACACCTACAAGCTATCAGTTATTCTAGACAAGGTCGTACCTATCTAAAACTCGAGCGGATGAAAGAAGCTGAAAACTCATTCAGGGAAGCAATACGATATTTTGAAACCATGTTTGATGCCCTTCGTGGCGAAGATTTCAAGCTATCACTTCTTGATGCTTACGTTGTGTGTTACAAGTTTCTGGCCAATGTTTTTTTCCATACGAAGCAGATAAAAGACGCCCTCGTCGTGTCAGATCGAGGACGAGCTCGATTGTTGAACGGCTTACTACAAAAATGTGGAATGAATGGAGAAATAAATGATGTCTTGGAGTATAAGGATATCGAATCACTCCTTTCCCAATACAAATGCTCAACTTTTTTCTACACTGATATTTACCCGATGGTTTATATTTTCATCATTGAAAATAACAGAGAATTGCAATTTTCTATAAAGCGCTTTGGATGCACGTGCCAATGTGCATATACTGTAAATTTTGAAATACTTATTGATAAAGCCTTGAATGAGATCGAAATTTGGGATCATGTCGTCGACAACTGCGAAAATAGATCCCTGGACAAGCCGCCGTATGAAGTTGCTGTACGCCATTCTGAAGAGATAATACTGAAGAATTCGAAAAGTCTCATTTCTCAGGGAAAAAACGATCTCCAGACGATGAAAAACCTCAGAAAAGCGAAGAAAACATTGAGGGAAGTGCTTTGGAATGGTTACATAATTCACTACTAAGCTACGATGCAATACACTCTTTCAAGCAAGATGGTAGGCATGCTGTCACTAAACATATAAAATACTTTGGCCAGGAAGAAGAAATTTTGATTGTTCCTGATGGTCCCTTATACAAAGTACCATTTGCTGCCCTGCGCGACCCAGATACTGGTCGGTATCTTTCAGAAGACAAGCGTATCAGACGTATTCCTTCATTAGCAACTTTAAAGGCATTGCAAGGACGTACAGAAGATTATTATTCCAAGAATGGCGCCGTAATCGTTGGAAATCCTCTTGTTGGTAAAATCATGTTCGATGGGGAAGAGACAGAGTTCGATCCTTTGGATAATGCGTTTGCTGAAGTGATCGCAGTAGGCAATGTATGCAAGGCGACGCCTTTGACAGGAGAGAAGGCAACGAAACAAGCTGTCATCCAGAGACTAAATGAAGGAGTAGCTGTCGTTCATATCGCTGCACACGGCAGTCTCAGTAAAGGTACGATAGCACTTGCACCTTCTCCTGAGGTAAGAGCAACAAAGATCCCAGATGAAGAAGATTACATGCTGACGATGGCTGAAGTACAGCAGGCTCAAGTACGTGCACAGTTAGTTGTGTTAAGCTGCTGTCACAGTGGACGTGGTGAAATCAGAGCTGAAGGAGTAGTTAGCATGTGTCGAGCCTTTCTAGCGTCAGGTGCTCGTGCAGTGGTAGCGTCTCTGTGGGCCATCGATGACGATGCAACATTCGAGTTCATGTTTAAATTCTATACTCGCTTAATGGACGGAAAGAGTGCGAGTGCAAGTTTACATCAAGCGATGAATGAAATCAGGACCTCTTCCGGCTACAGCGCTCCAAAGTACTGGGCACCATTCTTTCTCATGGGTGAAGATGTCACGATCAAATGTTAAAGAATACTGAAAGCAAGGCATAATGATCACACTTCAAATCTTATTTCTTACATGATTACCCTTACCACACTAGGAAGCCCAAGCATTGTACTTCCTTGTACCGCATTACAAAGGAATGTATGTGGAATTGTGTATCGTAAGAATATCTATAATGATTTTACTAGTATTGGTAGGCCCGTATAAAGACTAAAACTCGTCGGATTGGCTCCGCGACATTAGCTAATGAACCTCCAATTATCATATCTTAGTCAACTTAGTGTACAACAATGTGCAACTGGTATTGAAATAGCTTGTGGAATGAGAAACTGCTACAAGACTTGGATGAGGGGGGGTTTGGATTTTGAAACTAACCCGAACAGATTACAAAGTTTGGTCGTCGTAATCATGTTTATATCAAGCAAATATTAGTGATAAAATATAACTCGCAGTCGTTGTTAAGCTTTGCCCAGTAAGCGATATATTTTTAATTTGTATACTTATGGTCCAATGATTGTTTAAGTTCAATAAATTCTCGTACAGATTACATAACGTCTCAGCAAGGATCGTTGGCTCACCCCTCCGTATGCGCGTCGTTAAGGCTGCGTTCATAAAGTATGGCGGGGGTGCGAAAGGTGAAAAATTGAATTGTCCAGAATAATTCTTATTACCCCCCCTTAAAGTCATGCAAAAAAATACGATCCCCCCTAAAGCAAGGCTTGTAGCTTCTTCCAAAAATTGTGCATCCCCCCCCCCCCCCCCCATTTTTCTGATAAAAAATTTGCCCATCCCCCTCTTTCCTACCAAAATTTTCCCGATCCCTCCTCAATTTTACCTCCCCCCCCCCCCCCCCCCCTCCCACCACCCCTCCCCCGCCATTCTTTATAAACGCAGCGTAACGTATCGATAAAATCTCGTACAAATTACCCTGCACACCTCGGCAAAGATCGTTATATTCTCGTACAATTTTGATAACATCCGATTCAAAGAATCACTAGCTTCCTGTACGTAAGTGCGTCGGTAAAAGATCAATAAACTTTCGTAAAGACCACATTCAGAAGTACAAATCGATAATAATACTCTCTCCGTGCACACCTCGGCAAGGATCGTTATATTCTCGTACAATTTTGATAACATCCGAATCAAAGAATCAGTGCGTCGGTAAAAGATCGATAAATTCTCGTACAGACTACATAACATCATTCAGAATGACAAATCGATACTCTCCGTGCACGCCTCGGCAAGGATCGTTATATTCTCGTACAATCTCGATAACTGCCGAATCAAAATCATTGCACTGGGCCAAACTACCTTCAGGCAGAAATCTTTGCAAACCTTTCAGATTAATGCTACTACTTCTAGACGTACTCGTACCATCAACATAAGCATTGAAATTTGAACTTTCATCTTTTGCTGATGCAGTTCCACTGATTCCTTTCCTTTTGGACAGACAAACTGCTTTGGAACAATCACTATTGTTTTCTAAGAATGGCAAACTTGATTTTGAACGAAACGTTTCATCTTCCCCAGACTTTAATCTTTGCGTTGTAGGAGCTATTCTGATGTCTGGTGAAATCAACTGAACACGCTCTTTGAACGATACTCGAAGATCTTTCTTAGATTTTTTCTTTAAATCCAGATAAATTTCCTCAAAATTATCTCTAGAAAAAAATACTTTCTCTTCCGAACTGGAATTTTTTTCTCTCGCGATTCTTCTATCTTAACAAGAAGCTACTTCTTTATAGTCGCCATATTCACTATCTTCAAGAAAACATTTTTTAATTAAACCTTTGTAATTCTTGTTCGTGCTCTCAGGCTTTTCTTTCTCAGGTCTTAAACCTTCAAGAATCGTCAACGAACGCTGTGTTTTCATATTTCGTGTTACATAATCTTGCCAAGCTTGTGTCGGAAATACGAGTTCATCATCTTTGAAAGCGTCTGCTTCTTCACTGAAGTGTTTGTCCGTCATTCAACGGCCTCTGTATACAATATTCATAGCTATAAACATTCATTCAAAATTATTAGGAAGTTTCCTCACCAGCCGAGCAATGAATACCTTATGCCATAACTCTTTTTATAGCTGACGTTGTATCCATTTTTACTTTATGAGGCCAACTTTGGAAGCGTAGTTTCATCATTACTCTGTTGTACTGAATGATGCGTTTGCCGTATTTCGTTTCATAACAGGTTTACTCAGTCTAATCATTTGGAACCAACATTTCTGGTCGTATAGATTATATTTTTCTTAAGAATTACAAATCAAGCTGCTTCAGATGTCTCTCAATACCTAAGCGAATAGTTCAGCGTCTTCATGCGGCTCTTCCATTGAGTGTAGATTCGCACTTGACTTCATTGACCAAAATGCATGGCTTACAAAATCCATTACACCTTGTAGACTTGACCAAGTTGTAAATAACCACAAAACATTAATTGCAGTAACCGACTTCAAAAGTTACAAATTTTCTTTATTCTTAACTAAAATTTCTTTAGAAAATCAATGATTTTGATGTATTCTCGTTGTGAACGGACTGGAATTTGTTATAACACAGTGTTCTGTGTATTTTTTAGCGACACCAATCCGGCTTATGGCAAACTCCGAACCACACTACTTCTGATATAACACGAAAACGTGTCAAGTGATTTGCATGTAATACACATTTTTGAAGAAAAGAATAGCGTCATTGAAGCCATAATTAAAGAGTTTGAAATTATAATGACAACAAAATCAATGAAAGCAAAACAGCTTCACTCAGACCGATTACGCGATGATGTTTTTAGCGTGCCTCCCACAACACAAACTAGGATTTAATTTTTCTGCTCGAAATGTGTTACAAAGGTTTTTCTCGTAAGTCGACTTTTTCTGTTTCTGTTTTATTAAGCTGTTTTGAATCAAGAAAGGAAGGATTATCTAGGGCTTTGAAGATTTATTGGATGAATATATTGATCATTTTGTTGGACAACAAATCTTTTGTTCTGTTTTTCAAGCCTTACAAGGATTTTTAATTTCCACTTACAACAATGTAAAATAATACATAAAAAAAACATAAGGGTAAATTATTATGGCGGTAGAGTGCAGGAATACAACCCAAAGGGTTAATGAGAAGCTTCAAACACCCTAGTATTAATTAGATAAAAATATGGTTGAAAGTAGCGGAAAAGAGAATTACAAAAGTGTGAATAAGTATAGTTTGAGAATTTAAAATATTGAAAATTGAATACAAATAATCTATAATACACAAGCAAGCAAAATAAGTAGTATTATTGAGATAATAAAAAAAAATTATAACGTGTTTTAAACATCTTATGAGATAAACTTGCTTTTATTTCAAAAGACACATTGTTCCAGCTTACCGCACTTGCATATTTCACGCCAAATTAACCATAATTCAATTTTACATGGGGCAGAGAGAGATGTCTATTTGATGCAGAGCGAGTATTGTAGCTGTGAGAAAAATGAACTTCTTTTAAAGTAGTATTTGAAAATGTCGGGCAATTGTTGATTTACATGTTTATATGCAATTTCACAGAGCTGAAACTTAACTATCTCGAAGACGTTTAGAATTCCCAGTTTTTGGAAGAGTTGCCAACTGGGAGTTCTTGGGTTTGAGAAAGTAATTATACGAAGGACTCGGTATTTATATAGGTATTTATACTTCTTGATCCTGGACTATCAAAAAACGAATCATCACTTGTGGAGAAGACAAGTACGAGGACTGGGTCAAGCTACATGGTTACAAGGCCAGGCTGCGAAAGGTTGTCATGGTGATAGACTGCAGCAAAAAACTACGCTGCTTGTCACAACGTACTTTGATAGGTCCTTTAATTTCTTACATTGTTATCATTTCATTTGGAATGTTTGCCTCATTATCTTAAGCCGTCGCCTAAACTTCTTCCTCCATGTTCCTTCCCCTTATTTCTGTCGGCGCTCCTCCCTCCCTCCCTCCCTCCATTCATCCCCCTTCCACCATCCATCCACTCTCCCTCTCTCCCTCCCTCCCTCCCTCCCTCCCTCCCTCACTCACTCCACCATGCATCCATTCATGCATCCATGCATCCATACATCCATCCATGCATCCATTTATCCCTCCCTCCCTCCCTCCCTCCATCCACCATCCATCCATCCACCCTCCCTCCATCCATTTACCTTCCTCCCTCCCTCCCCGTCCGATCTCCTCTCAACCCCTTCTTGCCTTCTCAGTTACTGCTCTGCTCCTTCCCAAACAAATTCCAATATAATCTAAAAGCTTCAAATATATTCTCAACTCTTCCACGCTTTTAATTTCAGTTGATTATGATGCAGTTTTATATAATTAAGGAAACAAAAATTAACCAAAGAACTAGTGAAGCGTGATGGGCGCACAGCTCAAAACTCATGATGTACTCCAAAATTTCATTTCGAATTGTAAAGTAAAATGTATGTGGGTTTTTTTACTTTTCTTCAGTATCCTTATTATCCTAGATTCTAAATCCTAACTATAGTTCTATAGTAAATATATACAGCTATTTCAAAAGAACGTTCTGCGAAGGTTATAATTGTTGCAGAATTTTGTTTACGAAGATTGAAATATGTATTGAAATTGAAATGTCAGCACAGCTCTGAGAAAATATGCAGGAAAAACGTGCAGACAAAGTTTGGTTAAATTCCATATCGTTGTCGGACCTATCGCC
Organism: Actinia tenebrosa; assembly: GCF_029948245.1. Lineage (NCBI taxonomy): Eukaryota > Metazoa > Cnidaria > Anthozoa > Actiniaria > Actiniidae > Actinia > Actinia tenebrosa. Next base: position 4,999,881 of record NW_028292576.1, read on the forward strand.
GGCAGATTGGATTCACATCAATCTCCATCACCCATAGTACATTAAGGGCTTGGTATATCTTCTGCAACAAAACTTTTACCAACCTTTTTCAAAATAACTTTATCTGCTTTCTAAGATAACTTTGTAAAGCTCCAAACATTGACTTAAAGGTCAAGATATCGTACAAACTTTTTTGCCTTCTCTTATATTTATTGCTGACCAAAACTTTGCTTGCGAACTACTTCCAACCATGATCTAGAAACGACGTCACTTCAAAACTGACTGTCATGAAGATTGTAAAAAATGACCACGAAAACACAAAAACATGCCTGGCAATGAAATAAAAATATTGGATATTGTGTCACTATTATAAGCAACATTTTTTTTTCCATTTGATGGCATGGAACTCCAAAATTTCAAGAGGAATAGTGATAACTCAGTTTTGCAAATTTTCTCAATTCTGACTGGCTATAAAAAACTCTCAGCTCAGCTGGTTCAAAACGGCTATCCGTTACGTAACAACAGGGAGCGACACCTTTTCTCGCGACGATGTTATAGCTTTTTGTTCTCTTCCCATGACGACTACCGGCGCATTATATTGTTTTCTATAAAGTCGAGGAAGCTGTTCTCTTATTTCTATAAATGCTGCTTCCCCTCGTGTGGGCAGAGATCGTGCCTCTCGTGGTTTAAACTGGTGGCGCTCGGTGAAGAACGTCTTTCCTCTGTAGAATCTTGGGTAAAAACCTGGCAAACGGGATTGATGTTCACTTGGAGAAGGCAGAGAGGGCATTCTTTGCACAGAGCTTATACGCACTAGTGGTAATCTTTTTTCTTCTTTTTTGGCCATTTTCATCTGGTTTTGAAAGTGCGCCAAATATTTGCATATCGGCAACAGGTCATATCGTTTCCCGTTCCTCACCCCCTTAGTACTAGTGTCTTTGGACCTCTGGCTTTTTTCGTAAGGAGTCTCGAAGGAGTTTGGATTCGTTCCTTTCACAAGAATAGGGCTTGTCCTTTGTGCTGTTTGTACACGATTCTGTATAGAATTCTCCACCCAAGACGTTTTGTGTTTCACCATGTGGGATAGGATATTTGTTCTTGACGTCACACCCGGCGAGTACCCGATAACGTTTTCACCATACAAACGTTCAGATTGCACGTCGTCATCATCAAGGCACGTGCTTATTGGTGTCATGTGACTCGTCATCTGACTATGGTATGCGCCTAGGTGACGTATGACGTCACCTGGGATGTACGCATGCTCAAACCGTGGACTATCTGTAGGCTCCTTGGTTGGGCTGACGCTGTTTGAGTAGAGGTCTTCAGATCGTATCTCGGGGGTTCCAGTTGGTTTCACAAATGAAACGATGACTTTGTTCAGCGGTTTGCTACGGAGAGTAAAGATATGGATATATTCAACCCTGATGTCATCTTTACAAGATAATAACAAGGATTGTAAGAATCTCGATTCATTAGCGGGGCAGAAGAACATACATGCACCTTTAGGGTCTCAGGTTTGATTCCTGGACTCGACATGACAATTGAGTAGGATTTGTTAGGCCTCTCCTTTGATGAAGGGGGTTTTCTCCAGGTTCTCTATTTTTCCTAACTGGAGAACTGTCTACAAGTTAAATTTGCCAATTCGAGCTAGCAGTAGTCTCCCACAGCCGCTTTCAGTGTCGTCACGCAACGCTTTCTCCCCTGGGGAGAAAGCGTTGCGTGACGACACTGAAAGCGGCTGTGGGGGAGACTAAGCTAGCAGTACCGTGATTTGATCAGCCTAGAGGTTGTTTTGGAAATATTAAAAATATTTGAAGTCTTATTGTCAAGCTGTCAACTAGGGGGGAGGGGGGTATTTCAACAGTGGTTAGGGTATGGTAGGGTCTGTAGGTAGCCTAGGTAAGCAGATGTAGTAAGGAAGCTGGTTAGGTAGGTAAGGTATGAGTAAGAAGGTATCTAATAGATGAAACGTAGGTAGAAAAGTGGATGTGTTGCAACAGACGGATACTATAGTTGGTCAGGGTGGGTAGGTGGTTGATTAGGTGGTTAGCTGGCCTGTTTGGTAACTAGACGTTTATACGAAGCAGCCGATAGGTATTCACAGCGTATGACCACGTTTAATGAGCTATGCACGGGCTTTGCGCTGCCAAACCAGTGATTACTAGAGATATTTTCTCTGCAACTTGTCTTGCAACGGAATGTTGCATGGAACATTGCAGAGCGTAACCTGCAGCGTTTTTTTGGGGGAAAATGTTGGGAACCGTGCAAACACTCGTGGAACTTGTGTCAAGTTGCAGAGAAAGTTGCAGAGAAAGTTGCAGAGAAAGTTGCAGAGAAAGTTGCAGAGAAAATGTATGCGTGTAATCGCACCCCCCTAGTAAAACCAGCCGGCTTCGCATCAAAATGTCGGTATAACGTGAAAAACACAACTTTTGCGCGTTGCGCCGTAAAGAAAGTAAGTATATGGGTAGTTATCAATGTAACTACTCGTATCAAGAAAGATTTTTAGCAAATCTAGGAGTATATTGATTGAACAAGTTATAATAGCGTACAAGACAACCTTGATAAAATATTCATTTTCTAAAACAACCAACTTTCCGTGAATTTCAAATCAGTTACGGTAAAAGTGTTGGCAAAAGTTTGTCGTCAACAAAGAGAATTGAGAGAACGATCGCGACTGCTCAGAAAACAAGCGATTGAGTTTGACAGTTTTACAGTACGCATGAATCAAATACAGGAAAACACAATCAAAACATTAGAACAATGAACCCGAAGATTAGACAAACATATCGTTATTATAGGTAATTTTAGTCAACACTTTTAAAAAACTTTAAAACAATGCATAAAAATTGAGTTTTGTTTTTTAGTATTGATTCAGTTAAGAAGCATCACCACTTCCAGTTTAAAAACAACAGTTGTAGAAAAAGTAAAAACCTGCGCATTTGTTTTGAAAACCTGTCTCGTATTCCGTAGAGTTTGGAAGACTTTTACATGAAACGGTTCATGAAAAGACACATTATTTTGTTTTCAAAAGAAAGCTCGTATTTTTGTTAAGCTTTTTAAAGGTCTTTTAGAAAGTGTTGCTTTCTTCTTAAATGAGTAAAATAAGATTTTTTGGACTCAAAGGCTGCTTGGAAATGGCATTGTGATAAGACTAACCTTTTGTCAACAAACGACTTTGTTGGACGCCAAACTTCCTCGGGTTCGGTCTGAATTCTCGGACACAGGCTACTTTTTAGAGCCATATTGGCTCAGATACTTCCAGCATTCGTAATAAAAATCGAATACTTCTAGAACTCCTTGACAAAGATAACTTAAGATCTATTACATCTGTGGTTGGTGAGCAGACAGGCCTTCTCCATGGTTACTGAGTTCCGGCTGGACTTAATTGGCCTATAGGAATTAAATAAAACTAGTATTATAATTGAAATTGTGACACTTTTTTGAAGTCCGACTGCATCTATAATGAAATACTGTCTACAGTTGAAAAACTTTGACAAAACCTCTTTCTAAGAATAGCAAAGGTCTAGTGAACTTGTCTGGAGAAACTAAGTGTTTGGTAAACTTTGTTGACATAGTGGTTCAGTTTTGCCTTTGGTTTTTATACCGCGTTAATAACGAGTGCAAAAGTTAATTGAATAGTTTTTATTGAGTTCCCATCACTGTGTTTGAATAAAGGGGATTAATGATTTCAATAAAAAAACTGTTTGATCAACACTGAAGTGGTCAATATTCACAGATTAAAGATTATATGGGCTTAGTAAAGGCGGTGTTGTGCATAATGAACGTCTAATATTACTTTGCTACCACGGCATGGCATCGTAGTTCAATTTTTTCGAACCCTGAAACAACGTCTGGGCTCCTTTGGGTTAAGTCAAAGCATGGCCAACTCACAGATCAAACCCTAAAACAACCTCTGGACTGATCTAAGTCAGGGCATTGCTAACTCACAGATTGAACCCTGAAACAACAACTGGATTGATCTAAGTCAGAGCATGGCTAACTCACAAATCAAACCCTGAAACAACCTCTGTTTTGATCTAAGTCAGGGCACGGCTAACTCACAGCGAATTGAACCCTGAAACAACCTCCTGGGCTGATCTAAGTCAGGGCACGGCTAACTCCCAGAACAAACCCTGAAACAACCTCTGTGTTGATCTAAGTCAGGGCACGGCTAACTCACAGATCAAACCCTGAAACAACCTCTGTTTTGATCTAAGTCAGGGCATGGCTAACTTACAAATTGAACCCTGAAACAACCTCTGGGTTGATCATAGAATAATTGACGAAATGCATCCATTAAACCAATGACACCAAGCGACCTAGCTGCTTGTCCAATTCAGTAAATTCTCGCACACTGCACCATCACCCGTAAGGCACAGTCTGATCTCAACGCGTGATTTTCTCAGTCAACCGAATATTTTTTTACCAGTGATTCGCTGTCATGGCAACTGACGTTTTTTGTGATTGCCGCTGCAAAGACCTTTTTTGCCCAAACGCAGACCTAGGAGGGCTTGTGAAAGTTTTAAAAACTTTTTTGATTCATTAGCTATAATTTGTTTCACTTAAAATTACTTTAAAAGCCAAAACATAATTTATTGCAGAAGCTTGATTTTTTAAAAGTATAATTATTGAGGTATATCTCTATAGAGGTTTTGCACCATCACGTGCCCACACCCATAATACTGCTTGGGCTTCCTGTGGTTTGATGGCAAAACAATAAAATTCCTCCTCTCTTGGGAATTGAATTCTCTTCTCATTGTGAAACGATTGTATTGTTCCTGCCATCTAACATGGCTGCCATCACGTGATGGTGCAAAACCTCTATCGTGGATTGTGATTGGATGGAAATGCAGTTTCGCGCCGTTTCTAATTGGTCATTTCAACTTGGTCGACTACAAATACCCTTCCTTTCTGACATCTTAATAAATCTCACTTAATCAGCTGTTAACGTTTTTCATTTTATATCAATTTGTAAAAGGTCTTTCCTTAAGCCATTCTTGATAATCCCCTTCTTTTATCCTTGGCAGCAAAGCACTTTTTGTCCTCGTGCAGTCACAGTTTCGATGCAACGTCAAAACTCTACTGTTAGAAATTCCCCGCATAGGAAGCGGCTCCGTTAAGCGGGTAGCCCGCGGGCAAAAGCCGTATGGTCTCTTCATTTGATCATATTCTAAGTATGGAAAAACACTGTTTACTTCACTGTTAAATCTTGTTCTAATTTCAAGTCCATTGCAATCAAAACATAATCGATCATCTTTCATTACCTCGCAGAAAATCCTTTTCTTCATACCTTGACAAAGTTGATCCCTAGAACAAGCGGAACTAAAACACGGAGTGGCTCTTTTCTCCTCATAGTTTCTTGATTTACCAACCTTGCGTGGTAAACGATAAAACATTCCTGGCTTAAATTCTGGCGAAGGAAGAGCTTCGTAGACCACATCTGGTGATATTGTTTCTATTTTCAGTCTTCGTAAAAATGTGCCTTGAAAAGGACCGCTTTGCCCTCGCATTTCGTAAGTTGAAAATTTCGAATTCCTTCTAGGAATCGACCGAGGAAATTCATTGTGTTGTTTCCATTCAGATAATAATTTTCGCAAAGAGACGTCTTCTGTTTTTCTTTCCGGCTTTATTCCAAAACTCACAATCTCTTGTTTGTTGGAAAGAATATCCATGTTTTTGAATGAAGCTTTGGATTCAAATACACAGAATAGTATAGTAACCTAGTATAATCTTGGATGCTACTAAGGCAAACGTTCAGCCAGAAACAGGCTGCCTTATCACGAATTGTCAAGAGAAACGAATAAGTGAACAAGCACACCTGCTCTATGCATGACTAATTTACAATTCAAATGAGAACCTCGGATATGCCTCATATTTATAATGGTAATTGAACTGAGTGGAGTGCAATTTGGTCTGAAATCAAACGCGCGATTACAAAATCGCACGACCGCGTAGCGGGAGTGCGATTTGTAATTGCAATTTTGATTTCAGACCAAAATTGCACGACACTCAGTTCAATTACCACTTTATTATATCCATTTTGAAATCTTTTTTGAAAAAGACGTTTTTTCCAGTTAAACCGATATGACTTACAATCTATAAGCAGTTGATTCAAACATGCTGTCAAGAGAACTTGTTTATACTGATCGAGCAATGATTCTCATTTTGAAAACCAACACTTTCAATCCAAAACTAAAATGAATTTATATAGGACCAAAAGGCATTACATGTATTAAGAATCGTTTACTTACATTAAATAGCAAAACAATCCTGCCCAAAAGGGTTGTAATGAACTGGCTGTTGTCCATACAGCCAATGCTCACTGCTTGTGTTTTTACGATTTCTGTTCAACATGTTAAGATCACACTTGTGCCGAGAAAACAACAAAAATCAAAGGTTGTTTAGTCCTTCGGTTGTCCTTAAGAAGTCACGTAGCTCAGCAAAAATCTTCTTCTTAAGAAAAACTTCTTTTAATGACTGTATTTTCGTCGATGTGTTGTTATGCTTTAAGCCTTACAGATTGAAAGGAAACCACTTTCCACGATCAATCGCCAAGAAGTCACATTCAAAAGATGCCGATTGCATTTTCCCCCACTGCTTTTCGCTGTAATATCTTCAACTTACTTAAGCAGTTACTTTACAAAGATGCTTTTGACAATTAAGTGATCAGTTGGTCTTTTTAAGTCCTTTTTATGGCTTTTTCAGTCTTTTTTTACGACTTTTGACGGTAAAATCGTTCTTCAGAAAAATTTTTTTGAGCGGCGTGGCTCTTTTTTTTTCGCAAGAAGCGTTGAGCCCAACACTCAGATGGATTCCTTGATATAATTGGCTAGAAAATGACATGTCTCTCTTGTGATTGGTTCATATCAGTTGATGTGCAAAATCGTGCAATTTAGAGCTCAAAATCGTGCGATTTATGCTGAAATCACTGCTGCAGGGAACCAATCAGATTGCAGGATTTGGTAGTGATTTCAAAATGGATGTAATAAAGTTGGGTATATTTGCATATTAAGCAATTTATCAAGTTTTTTTTTACTTTGCAAATTTAAATGGGCTGATTTTGTTTTCTTTATTTCTTTTTTTTCTTTTTTCTTTTTTTTTTTTTTTTTTTTTTTTTTTTTTTTTTTTTTTTTTTTAAACATTTTCAAATCAATGAATCTTTTTTTTTTTCAAGCATGACTTATTAGCCTTTTGCCACGGGACTGGAACCAAGTTTCTCTAATCATTGTCATTATATTAAATCAGTTTCAGTTTCAAGAAAGAGCAATAATTTAAAATTTGATTGAGTTTAATTAATTAAACTTAAACGAAATTATAGTATTTTTAAAATTACTAAACATACAGTGAATGCTGGACACCATCTATTTCTTTTGTAATTTTGGCAGGAATTGAATGCTTGTAATTTTTTTCCATTTTTCACACTTTGTGTGTGTGTGTGTGTGTGTGTGTGTGTGTGTGTGTGTGTGTGAGTGCGTGTGTGTGTTTGTGAGTGTGTGTGTGTGTGTGTGTGTGTGCACGTGTATGTGTGTGAGTGTGTGTGTGTGTGTGTATATACGTGTGTGTGTGTGTGTGTGTGTGTGTGTGTGTGTGTGTGTATGTGTGTGTGTGTGTGTGTGTGTGTGTGTGTGTGTGTGTGTGTGTGTGTGTGTGTGTGTGTGCATTATTTCAGGATTGTGCCCATTACATTGTTCGTATAAACTCCCCCCTCCCCCTCTGCGCATAATATCCAAGAATTAAAGGAAGAATAGAAAGTTTTGAAATCAAAGCGATTTTTTTTAACTTAAAAAATGCCTCAGAGATTGGTTTAGCACATGCTTTCAAATATTCCTCACTGGAATTAATAAAAAATAAATAAAATAAAATTCATTTTCAAAAACTAATTCGATAATTTGAGCAGGCGTTCCAAGCACCAGTATCGGATTTCATTTCTTCGGCTCGTGTTCGCCTTTGGAGGAACAGTTTCCGAATAAATATCGACTTAAAGAAGAACAAAATCAATTTTTCCGAGAGGTTTCCGAGATATTACCGAAACACGTGGCGAACAAAACGAAGGGTTCTCGAGTTGCAAAACAGACCAAGATTTATTAGATTTGCAATAATGTCTTCACATGTAATTCGCAATCCAGGCTTTCCACTTAATTTAACATGGGTTGAAAATTCAAGGGTTAATTTTCCCGCCGTAAAAAGGCGATCTGAGACATTAAAGACACGAAGGTCAGTCAAAAAACAATGGCAGGCAGCATGGCTCTTGCGAGCTGTGTCTTGCATCGATCTCACTACACTCGCTGGAGACGATACGAGTACAAATGTCAGTCGGTTGTGTTTTAAAGCGCAAAATCCTATCCGTAAAGACCTGTTGGTTGAGATGGGAATGGCTGACCGAGGGATTACTACAGGTGCTGTGTGTATCTATTTATCAAGAGTTGATGATGCTGTACATACGCTCAGAAATCTTAATTCCAAGATTCCGGTTGCATCGGTTGCAGCTGGCTTCCCTGCAGGTAGGTAGTATTAGTAGTATTAGTAACACTTTATTTAAAAAGGGAACCGTAATTACATAAAACTGTACTCTCCCTTACGGCCCTAACAAAAATATAGAGATATATTACAATAATAAAAGGTAATTAAACAAAAAAATACAAACATCGTAAAAGATAATAAATTAGAGGGTAAAATTTGATAAAAAATTACAAATATGTATAATATATTAAACGTATTCAAGCTTTCTAGAAGGCTTGGACCAAGACATACATGCAGGCGTGCACCACCACGAAAAGTGGAAACAAGGTGCATGTGCATTGTAACCCGATCCAAGCCTTCCTGAAACATATGATGTAAATACAAATATGAATATGAAATTATTGTATGACAAGTCGGCAAAGTGTCCAGGTTTTTGGGAGGTTTTGGACCAAGACACATGGCAACATGCACCACCATGGAAAAAAACATTGTTCCAGGGGCCACCAGGCCATGTGCAACAAGCTAATCCAAGCCCTCTTGAACACATATGATGTAATTATAATATGAATGATTGTATAAATTAAGTAATTATTATTCGTAAATTATTATTATGACGAGCAAAAGATATCAAAGATACCGGGAAAATGTTTAATAAATACGTAATACTTTAAAATTAGTATAAGATTTTATAATGGAAGAAAAAAATGTCTTTCAAGTGTTCTTAATACTTGAGGCTGGATTAATGTTCAGCTTATTTAGAAGATTAATTGAGTTGTAGAAAAATGTTCTTTTTAAGCTATTATAGTTCGAGGTTTAGGTAATCTATATATGAAAGAGTTTTTAGTGTTATGACTGTGGGAGAACTTGAAAGTGTCCAGTTTGTCAATGAGATATTGAGGAGCCAGCTTAGCATGAATTTTCACTAGAGAAGCAGTGCAAGTCGTTGGGCCAGACAGAGTTTATGAATAGGGTACCATCCAAGTTTACAAAAAAGTTATATTATTTTTTGCACTCTACCATCATAGGTTTGATACTGGCATTAAATAACAGAATCCGGTGTTTAGTTGATAGATATCTCTTGATTCGAGAAAACATAGTGATCCTACTGAGTAGTTTTTCCTGCATATTTTCAGTATGAACAGACCAAGAGAGGTTTGGGTCAATGTCTACACCAAGCAGATGCTTAAAGCTACTTGAAATAAGTAATATACTGAAGCATAAAAATGTACAATGTGAAATTTGTACAATGATTTTAAACATCAAAATGCAGTTGTCTATGGGGGTGGGGGGTAGGGTGGATGAGTAGTAGTGTTAATGTAATGTGGACTAATACGGCCCTATTAGGGGGTACCCATGTTCTGCATCTGAATTTCACAACTGCCTATGTTGCAATTTTAAAATGTTCTTTTGTCGCTGTCAGAATTTTACTACTCACAGGGCCTAAGTATAGCGCACTTTCTGTGATTCATTAGAGCAGCCTCTCATTTGTCACTAATTTGTTGCTCTCGTGTTGCCCTTTCAAGGCCATGTCACTTGTCACTAATAGAAAATTTTTTATTTTCTCCTTCCCTCTACTGAATCTTTAGCTCAAACTCATAAAACTGGTTACCAACTTAACACAGGCTGGTATAAAGAAAAAATTCTTGACAAATGGCTATCCACTGAGTATGCATGCAAGCTGCTCTCCAAATTGATTTAATAGTGTAAATAAAGTTTTTGAATCTTTATTTTAAGGTCAAACACCAATGAAACAGAGAATAGAAGAAATAGAAGCTGCAGTTGCTGCAGGAGCAAAAGAGATTGACATCGTCATCACCAGAAGTCATGTTTTGTCTGGCAACTGGCAAGCACTCTACGAAGAGATTCTTGCAATGAGAAAAGCTTGTGGAGAAGCACATTTGAAGACAATTTTAGCGACGGGAGAATGTGGTTCACTTACCAATGTTTACAAGGCAAGTCTGGTTGCTATGATGGCTGGTTCTGATTTCATCAAAACTTCGACTGGAAAGGAGACTGTAAATGCAACATTTCCGGTTGCCTTGGTGATGGTTAGAGCTATTAGAGACTATTATCAGGTAGGTTGGTTTGTAGAGTGATAAAAAAATGAATAGCTGTTATTTTTAATATTTATATTAGCCACAAAGAGTTATCTAACATATTTGGTTGTCTGATTCTTAGTCCCTTACCACAGACACTATTCATAGAGAATTGAGGGTTGCATGATGCCACTTATAGCAGGCTGTCAAATAGACAGTTTTCTCTAGGTTGCGTGCGCATCCAATCTTGAGAAGCCAGTTTTAAACTTAAAGAGGAGAATAATCAATTTTATGAATTCTTATTGAAAACAAGTACATAGAAATGTATGATAATTCTTATTATAAAGCTAGTGTGCTGGTGTCGTGGCCCATCAAGTTCCTTAAATTTGGATGTGGACGCAACCTTGGGAAAGCAGTCTATTCTAAGATTGAAGAATTAGAATTTAGAATTAGTTGATTTGACAAAGCTCTGGAGAAAACTACAGGACCCAGAGAAAAAACTCTCGTTATAAGGAAGAACAAAGAACCAAGAAGTATGTTTGCTTCTTTTAGCATAAAGTTTAGTTGTGAATGGCTATTACAGAATAGCTGGTTTTGCTTGTTTGGATGACAAAAATTACTCCCATATTTTGATGTCAAGCAATTGCCACCAAATTGTGTACACTATGCCTTTTTTGTGGTGTAACAATGTTTTTCCGATTCAGCATACTGACAAACCTCCAGAGGTTTCATTTTCTTTTGTTTTTAACTCTTTGGAAAATTCATGAGTATCCCAAAAGATACGAAAGGAATAACGATAATATCCCGAAGAGTTTCAAAACAATAGCTGTTCATTCCCCTAGAGGTTTGTCACGTTCAATTGGGAGAACATTGTCACACCACAAATAAGGTCTGTTGAAGTGAAGCTGGACTTCTTTGTTTAACATTAACATTCCTCTTGGATGATTTCATAGCGTACTGGACATAGAGTTGGCTTTAAGCCTGCGGGAGGAATCAGAAGTGCTAAAGATGCTCTGACCTGGCTCTCATTAATGAAAGAAGAGCTGGGTGATGCGTGGACTCACCCTAATCTATTCCGCATTGGTGCTAGCTCATTGCTTGGGGACATAGAAAGACAGTTATTTCATCATGTTATGGGAAGGTAAAAATTGAAATAGATTACACCATTCTCACATCCAATGCATACCACTGTTTTTGAATACATTTTTTGTAAATGTCAAAAGTACATTATTGCATTGAGGTTCATTTTACAATCAACACAATTCACCAAATTTTGCTTTTGTTTCCATCAGGTATGCAGCTGCTCATGAACTGCCCATGGCATGACAACCTTGATCTCAAGATGCATGAAACATTCTACAAAACCAAACTAAATATTTTTTGAAATTGTCACAGAAATGTGTTAAGGTGGATTCCAATTTACTGTAATCTTCACTACATAGGGATATAGAGCGAAAGCATTTAACCCATGAAATAAAAAATACTAGTCAACGTGTAATAGTCAAATAGACACAAAAGAAAACAATGGAATCATGGTCTACTAAAGTGTATTAGTCTAATATCTATTTCACGGGTTTAATGACTTCATTCTAGTGTATTGTAAACAAATAATCAAAGTTAAAAACAGTAAATCTTTTTTGCTGTAAAAAAACGTTCTTTCAAATTTATTCATACCCTGAAACAACCTCTGGGCTACTCTAAGTCAGGGCATGGCAAACTCACAGATTGAACCCTGAAACAACCTCTGGGCTGATGTAAGGCTGCGTTCACAATGTATGGCAGAGATGGGGGGGACAGGTGAAATTGAGGGGGGAGGGCAGGGAGCCACTAACCCACAGATCGAATCATAATTTAGCATGTTAGTTTTTTGTGGAGAAAGGAAAACCAGAGCACCCAGAGAAAACCCCTCAAGTCAAGAGAATCACCTAACAAACTCTACTCACATGTGATGATGAGTTAAGTAATATTGAACCTGTGACTCCAGAGGTGAGAGGCAAGTTCATTACCTCTGCCACCATTATTTCTTCAAACTAGGTATACTGAGTTTTTTTTGTTTGCAAGCAAAGGCCATTTTACTTGTCTGAGACTCAGCTGTGGGCTGTTATAAATTGAAAGCAGATAAATAAATCAAAGGGTGGTTGTTCAAAACAAAACTTGTTTTAAACTCAAAAGTATTGTCTAGAGCTAGAGATAGTCCCTAGAACTAATCAGAGATAAATTCAAAGAATGAAATAGGAGTGTAATGGTGTACTGCTTGCCACTTAGTTCAGACACTCCTTTGACTGGTCTACTTTTGTTGGGCTGCCTGTGGTCAGAGTGGTCAAAGGAGGGGCCAGAGTCTGGACTTCTTGCCTTTCAGCAGTGCAAGTAGAGTTGTTTGATGGTTCTCTCCAATGGTTCAAGGTTCTCCAATTTTCCTCAATAAAAATTCCAACTAATCCAATTTAATTATAAATTTTACAGCTTCTCAGCTTCTTAATCCCATATTGGTAACTGTCCAATTATTTTCTTAATTGGACAGGTCTTGTTGATATGGGATTGATTAGGCAGCTATATGATTACTAGGTAATGGGATTTCATGCTCCCCAATCAAGAAATAATTAGACTCGAAAAATTCCTCTGACTGCGCATGCCAAATAGGACTCGGCCTACAGCCTCATCCAATTTTGTCAGTCCTCTGAATTTTCCTCGTCCAATTATTTCTTAATTGGACAGCATGGAGTCCTATTACATGTACAAATTCCAATTATTGTAGCAAATAAGGAACCATTCTGTCAAGATCCCACTTAGGCTAAATCTCATTATTTTAATATTTATCAACTAGAGTGCACGCACTAAAACCGTAAATTAGTATTTGTTTCACGGATTTAGTGTGAACACTATTGTAGCTACAATCAAAAATTGTTTTCAAACTTATTTCCGGTTTTATTCACTTCCGCCAAATGTACCTCCGGTCTTACTCATTTCTGCTATTAAATTCTCAAGTACATCAATCACTTCACTATACGCACGTGTTGTTTCAAGTAGTGCTTTGAAGTAGATATCATGGCTTTGGAAAATGGCCTCTCAGTGATCGCTGATGTAGTAGGATGGGGCTATTTCTTGGCATGGACAATATCTTTTTATCCGCAAATTTACGAAAACTGTCGCCGTAAGAGTGTAATTGGATATTCCTTCGACATGGTGGCGTACTTCTTGCTCAGCTACTTAACATATCTCGTCTACAATGCTGTTGTATACTTCGATATTCAAATCCAACAAGAAATGATCGGAAAAACCCACGAATCTAACCCTGTAAAGCTGACCGATGTAGTGTTTGCTCTCGTCGCCTTCGTTTGCACCGCAATTCAGGGCCTACAATGTTTTTTCTTCGAGCGTGGGTCGCAGAAAGTCCATATCTCTACATGGGTCGTCTGTTGTCTTGCTCTGCTCGCACTAGGCGCACTTTCGCTGTTTGCTGCTTTCAAACTCCTCTCCTGGGTGCTTGTGTTACAATATTGTGGATACCTTAAACTTGCTGTGTCGTTTGGAACGGTAAGTGACTCTTAATTATATTTTGAATTTGTCGATAATTGTGTTTATTTAAAAAAGATAGATTATCTTCTCGCTTCACTATTTCAGAATTTCATCTCGCACGGCAAGAAAGGTCAATTAGTTTAGACTAATGTTTCGTCATTTAGTTTCTCATTTGTTTAAATTTATTATTTTTCAAATAACTGGACTGTATCAATTTTCTCCCAGCTAGCCGTAGACTTACTCAAAGTCTCGCTCGCTAATGATTTTTCCGTTGCAAAATGAGAGAAAATAGACCCTTTTAGATTGTCTTGATTACAGACTCATTTACTCAGGCTTAGCCTAGATTTTGTGAAGAATATTCACGTTTTCCAGTCAAGGTCTGTCAAGTTTCAAAGTGTTCGTATTGTTGAAGTTGTGCATTATTTATACAGGTGCATGTTACGTCATTGCCGCCATCGCAAAGCATTCCTAGCTTCTCTTGTTAAAACAACCAAGATGGCGGCTGTTTCATTGTTATTCCGTCAATCTCAAGGGATTTTGAGTTACGTGGCTGCACACACTGTGACAGCCCTTTGTTCCAAGATCTTCCAAGTAACAACTTCTTTTATCCCGGCTTTATTAGCTTTATGATCCACACTTGATTTCCGCGTCATTTTCCCCCCGAGACTACTAATTTTGCTATTTTGTGCGGCGCAAAACTTCATGTAACCCGAAGATGCAGACACACGATTAATGCAGACAGCGCATCCAACGTTGCATTAAAAATGCTGTTTAAATTGTGGGGTGTCTTACGCTGTGATGTTGCATGCGACGTTGCAGAAGTAGAAATTTACCATCTGAAAATGCGCAAAGCATACTTGCTAGGCCTTGCTGTACGAAAAGTTATCCGGACAAGGTGTTTACACGGTACCGGCCAATTTGTTATCCGCGCAAGCTAGTCTAAAATTCTATCTAAATTTTGCTGGCCCAAACTGTGCGACTGAATTTTTAATAGACCTTCTCGGCTCTGACGTAATGTTGTCCCATTTCAGACCACGTGTCATTCCCTAGAGTATCATATCTTTGTTTAATGGTTGCACATGAGAAGAAACACGAATATGGATACAACTCAAACAAAGAATATTATTCTCAAGGGAGTGACACGTGGTCTGAAACGGACCACATTACGCTCGAGCGCTCCAGAGCCGAGGAGGTCTATTTGTCTGGATAGCACAGCGTCTATCATACACACATGTGAACTGAACGCATAAACTTACGACTTTTTGACCATCCGATACTGTGTAAACGAACGCAGCCTTATAGTAACTTTCTTAACCCTCATTTAGTCCATTTTTTAAAATCCCTTCTAGTATACTCCACAAGTATGGCTAAATTACCATCGCAAATCCACAGAAGGTTTCCACATTGGAGGTGTATTGCTAGACTTTAGCGGTGGTGTTCTAAGCCTTCTCCAAATGAACATTTACTGCATCATCGAGCACAGCAACAAACAATTTACAGGAAATATTCCAAAAATGGCTCTGTCAGTTGTTACTCTAATATTTAATATTATCCTAATAAGTCAGCATTACGTAATTTACATGGGGAATCCATTACCTGAACTACGTCCACAGCTAACCGAAGAAAAGCACCAGTTAATTGCAAGTGGTGGTAGATCTAATATAAATATATATCATTCCATTAATGTGGATGCAAATGATGGCACATCCAATGCTGGGTCCATCAGTGTTTCAAAATGTTAGATTAGAGAGGATACTAGATTCTGATATTATTAATTTATGGGGGAAAATTGTAGAAATAAGGCTTTTCAAAAGGCGTATTGCAAAGAGACTTAGTTGTAAAATGTTGAAATATAAAGACCACTCGAATACTATGAGGATGACTTCATCAGGGATGAAGTATGCATCCAAGTTTAGATGAAGACATAGAGCTTCATCAAGGGCATAATCAACCCTAATGATCTTTGACTAACGTGCCTGTCTTTGCCTTGGCACGCAATATCCAACGTGTGGGAGCTTCTATTGAATCTGGTAGCGCATGCCCGTGACGTCAAATCTCTATCGAAGTATAAAAATCCATGTTCGTGACGTGTATGGTGGCTCCAGTTGAACCAAAATCTTATAAATTGTTCATGAGTGTTTTAAGCAGTTCAAAAAACTCGTAGATCGTGTTTTATCAGGTATAAAAGCACTCGGCTACGCCTCGTGCTTTTATACCTGATAAAACACTCCTACTCGTTTTTTAAACACTACATATACATATATTTAAACAAGTCATTAATAATTCATGAAGGAAACACAATAGAAATCATGACCATGAAGGAGGTTTTATATCTGATACAGATTCGTCTTCATTTGCATAAACTTTAACTTGGATTTTCTCTATCAAACTTGGTTCATTTCGTAAAGAATTCAATACAATATGAGAACATACATCATGAAATTTTTAAACTCGCAGATCGTGTTTTATCGGGTCTAAAACCATTCGGCTGCGCCTCGTGTTTTAAACCCGGGGGGTACTCCCCTATATTTGCTATACAGGTATGTGCCACCCTATAGGGTATGGTTTTTCGGCTTTTGGGTCTGGGGTAGGGTATCATTTTTTGACATTTTGTCTGGGATAGGGTATCATTTTAGTCTGGGATAGGGTTAACGATTTGGTCATTTTTGTCTGGCGAATAGGCTACGCTTTCTGCCGACACAAAAACAATAAAAATGTTAGTAAATATTGATTGCAATCGATTGTAAAACCGTATTTTCCGTCTTTTAGTCTGGGATAGGATGTGCAATTCTTAGTTTTAGTCTGGGGTAGAGTATGTAAAATCAAAATTTGAGGTCTGGGATAGGGTCAGGGTTTTGAGGTCCTGGCGGCACACCCCTACCCAAGTTGGGGTGGTAGTAGCCCCCCCCCCCCCCCCCCCGGGGGTTTTAAACACTCCTGCTCGTTTATTAACGGAGGCAATAAGCCATATACATCCCGAGGGATGTATAGGCTTATTGCCGACGTTCGAGGTAATTTAGTATTTTATTTATCAATTGAGAAGGTTTTCTGTCAAATGTTGCTCATTATAAATGCGAACGGTCTATATATAGTTATTAACCGGGTTTATAACTATATATTGACCTCGCATTTATAATGAGGGTTATAACAAAAATAAAGCCTTGTGAATAACAAAGAAAACCGTGTCAATTGAGAAATAACAGTACATAGAAGATTTCGCGCGAACTCGAATGGAATGCCACATCGATGTTGTTAGAAAATAATCGGGCACAGTTTCCCCATTCCGACCTTCCGGAAAAAAACATATACACCTATTTCAAAAAACTTTGACAGCGAGATCTGATATGGGCAGATAAAAGTAATTTATCATGTTCCAATCTAAAGGGAAAATTGTTACTTATGAATTTTAAACATAAAAACTTAACAGACGCGGAGTGGTTTCCAGCTTCTCGATTGTTCTCCCAACATCCCAAACGTTTTGATCAGAGTATCAAACACGGAAAACTGTTTTAAATTTGTGTTATTCACAATGATTTAATTATTCTTTTTCTTTTTCTTTTTCTTTTCTTTTTTTTTTTCTTTTTGTTTACTTACGGTTAATTATTAATTCGTGAAAGAACTGCCACGTAATGTAATTCAATACTCTATTTGCACACGTGCTATCAGCATTGAAGGATTTACATCTACGCTATCTAGAACTCTGCTCTATTTTTCTTCGCAACAAATCGATAGCTTCTACTTAGAAAAGCTACCAAGGCACACCAAAGTAAGTGACCTTAATTGATAATAGTTAGTTAATATTCAAGTGAAATTTCTATCGATTATTCGTCACTATCGTGTAATAATTTTAGATCATTTATTCGTGTTTGTAATCTTGACGTCCGATAGTAGCGTTGTAACGCCACATATTGTAATTTAGACTATATTAACAAATTATATTGTAACCTAGGATTTTCTGTACCTATTCTAGTTCGAACCACGCTACAATAGCGCAGCGCACTGATTCTAAAAATAGCTTAAAGATTCGGACAAACATTGCATTCTCTTTAACCGCTACGAGGATTATACGAACCGATTTTATTATTTTTACTTAAAGTTACAATAATAACCCATGTAAACTAAAATCAACTGCGATCGGCTGTGAAAATTATCTGCTGAAAGTAAACTTGTAAGTTTGTTTGTCCGAATTTCGCCTTTGTCTTCGTTTTTATGACGTCACGGCTGCGCTGCGCTATTACACAACCTATTCAACTATGGTTAAAATACATCTATCGTGCGTTCGAACCGTGCTGGTCTTATAATCTTTATTCTCGACTATCTATCCCATGTAATCGTGGATTACAATTTGTTTTATAAAATAACAAACGCGTGAAAAGATGGAAGAAACCCAAAGCCTAAGTAAAGTCTCCCTACGTGCCGTCGTTTTCAAACTGACCAATGAGCGCGCGCGATAGATTAAAATCTGACAGTTGCAATACTCGCGTGGGCTAAAATGTCGATAGTGTGTTTTGATACTCTCATCAAACCACAGGGAACCCGGCTATATTTTTTTGCTTCTTTTAGAAAAGTAACTTTGCTCTTTGTGGGTTTCCTGTGTTGTGATCGGTTTCCTATTACATAAGATGTAATCAGATCTGTGCTGTGATCAGATCGGCGCTGTAAACTGATAGACGATTAAATTCAAATTAATAACCGTTGGTAACGCACTCTCTTCTTTTGACTGCTTATACTAGAAAGTGCGTTACACACCACAGGCAACCCAAAAGAAACAAAACACCAACGGTTATTGATTTAAATTTAATCGGCTATCAGTTTACAGCGCCGATCTGATCACAGCGCAGGTATATGTAAAAGGAAACCGATCACAACACAGGAAACCCACAAAGAGCAAAGTTACTTTTCTAAAAAAGCAAAAAGAATATAGCCGGGTTCCCTGTGATCAAACATGGTTTTTGACCAATCATAGCGTGCGTAGTATCCCAATTATTTTATAAGTAACAGATCAAAAATGTTTTTTGATCCGCACAATCCAGTTAGCCAAAGTCCAGTTCATTCCACCAATGCGTAGTCCCTGATTTTTCAAAAATAAAAAAATCACTCAAAATTCAGAATTTAGAGGTTGGGTGTGTTTTTGCTCCACGTTAAGATTATCCGCTATACCCCTTCAAAAGCTGAAAATTCAATGAAAACGTTTTTTGGTGATTCAAGATCTTAAGTATTAGCATTGACCAAATAGAACACTCACTAATAGACCTTGGTAACACATGAAAGTCTCATGAGTCCTAAAGTGTTTGACTTTCGACAAATGGCCCAACAAGAAGATAGGCAATATTGTTATATTTTACATAATTCGTAACTTATTATTTATGTATTCGACAAAATGTTTTTCTTGTATTTCAATTTAAACATTTTTCTTCTTCATGCATTCTTTTGTTTGCTTGTTTATATTATCAATTTATCATTCTGTTTGATGTTAGATGAATGTTGAATAACAAGTAAAGCTGAAGATGAATATGTTCAAGAAGACTACTTTTGTAAGGTTTTGCTTTGCGTCGACCTACATGTTGCCAGAGGAACTTGGACTGTCAACTGAACAGCTGATTTGTCTGTACAAAGAATGCATAGAGATGGCTAAACACTGTAATGATATAAGTACCATGATGAATTCATGCGTGCAGTTTGTATTGCATAGCAACAGCATAGGTAGACATGCTGATTCACTGAGGTGTCTGAAGGAAATATTACCGTTAGCTGTAACAATACCAAGTTCTGAGTTGATAGTTCATAAATATTTGTCCTTCACATATGGGGAGCTCAAAGAGTTTGACAACGTTGTCTTTTACGCCAAGAAATGGATCGAAATTGCTCAAACTATAGACGATAAAGAAAACGAAATGTATGGGCATTATGAAATGGGAAATGCATTTTCATTCTTAGCTCGTTATGATGATGCTATTGAATGTGGCAACAAATGTCTTAAAATTGGCCAAAAAATCGATAGCACAAAAGGCGAGATGATGGCATACGACTGTATAAGGGTTGCATATAAATTAATGCAGAAATATGATGACACTATTCATTATGCCCACAAGCTCCTTGATTACTCCATGAAAAACAACGATCGTGAGACTATGAAGACTGCATATTTAGAGCTAGGAAGAGCACATCTTGCCTTGAATCACTATCAAGATGCCACAAACTTTGGACAGAAATGCATTGACATAGCAAGGGAAATAGAAGACAGATGTGGTGAAGTCTGGGCTTACCTACTAATGGGGCTGATATATAACGCTCTTTCCGAATACGACAATGCAATTATCTATTGCAAGAAGTGTATTGAGCTCGCAGTAACTATTGGCGATAAATACGCAGGGCCTCATGCTTACAGCTTACTTGGAAGGGTATATTATTCTTTGGGAAAATACGATGATGCCATTTTCAGCTGCAATAAGTGTCTTCACAATGACAAAGAAGATAATCAAGAAAAAGCTGCTGACGCTATTGCGTATCTGTCTTTGGGAATGGTCAAACAGTCTTTGGAGAAATACGAAGAAGCCATTCAGAATTTCAAGCAATGCATCGATATCGTGAACTGTATTGGCTGCGAAAAGAATGCGGGGGTAAGAGCGTGTTTGTATCTAGGAAAGATATTTCAGACCCTGGAACAGCACAATGATTCAGTGCGATACAATAAGAAATGTATCGAAATGGCACAAGAAACTGGCGAGAAAATGATTGAAGCACAAGCATGTCTAAGTCTTTTGCTTTTATATCTGACATCAGATGATGAGAATAGCATCGATAATGCTATCCAATACGGTAAGAAATGCCTAGACATCTCTCAAGCTACTGAAGACAGAAAAACTGAGATGGACGGACATTTTCTTCTCGCTCAAGCATATATGGGCTCGTCGCAGTTGAATGAAGTGTCTTTGAGTATAGATGCAGGAATAGCGATTGCTACAGGGCTTGGAGACAAAGAGGCTGAAGCAAACTTCAAAGTAATTCGTTCTAGTCTTTATGCAAGTGTGGGTTTGCGTGAGAAAGCGAATGCTTGCGATTTACCCTCAGTAAAGGAATTATTAGAGGTACCAACATCTTCTGAAAATGAGCTCTTACAGGATCGTGATCAAGCGGTGGAGACAAGAAATAAAACGAAGAAACACAAGGCTTCCATCAGGCTATACAATTTTTATCTTTCCAAAAAAGATTATCAAAAAACAATCAATTGCCTTGAACAGTTAAAGGAGATGGACTTGGATCGTTCTGTGAACTTGTTCTGTCTCACAGAAATCGGAAACTTGTATCAGTTGATGGGTCAGAATGACATGGCTTTACGCTGTTTCAAAGAAGGGCTACCTATTGCCAAGTCTTGTTCTCATAATATGGTTCGATCCAGATTCTATTATAGTATTGGTAAATTATTGTTTTTGTTTAAAGAAGAACTGAACTTGGCAGAACATTATCTAAGAGAAGCTATACGATGCTTTGAAGCGATCTTTACGACACTTGGTAGTCGTGATGAATTTAAGATCTCAATTTTTGACCAATATATTCATAGTTATAAACTATTGGCAATACTGTTAATCAACGGCAAACAGATCACGGAAGCGCTTTTAGTGCTAGATCGTTGTCGTGCAAGAGCATTGAAAGATCTTATGATTTCAAACTTCAAGATGGAACAAAAGGAGAGCAATGATGAACACGTAGAGTACAGCGATGCTTTGTCTCTGGTCTCAAGAAATGACTTCAGCATTGCCTTTTACTCACTTTGTTTTGATGCTTTTCTGAAGTTTTTTATTGGAGGGGAGACAAATTCGCATTATTCAAGTTGTCCTAATCATTCCCTACAGATATACGTCGATAGGATGTTTGACGAAATGGGTGTTCGTGATGTGGTTGACTGTGAGGATAGGTGCTTGGACAAAGAAGAAGGTATTCAAAAAGAACCAGAAAAAAACGAGGAAAAAAACGAGGAATTTAAACAACCAACAGCATCACTGCTTAACCTCAGTTCTAACAGAGGAGAATCTAATGAGAATAGTGCTGAAACCAAGGGATCTACTTTAGAAGATATATTTGTTATCTTAGAATGTGATAGAATACTATCGATGAAGCAAGACGAGGTTGTTATTATTCCAGATGGTCCCTTATATGAAGTGCCTTTTCCCGCCTTACAAGATCCTCGCACGGGAAAGTATTTGTCAGAGACAAAGCGCATTAGACTTGCTCCTTCACTGGCAACCTTAAAGCATCTTGAAGACTTCCCAACAGACCGATTCAGCGATGCCAAGCCTTTGATTATTGGTGATCCTTTAGTTGGGAAAGTTATGATGAATGGAGCAGAACTGGATATTGGACGTTTGCCAGGTGCACAAGCAGAAGCAATCGTAATAGCTAATAAACTTGGTGTTAAGCCACTAATAGGCGAAGCAGCCACAAAGGTGGTTGTCCTAGAGAAACTACAAAAGGGGGTATCTGTTGTTCACATTGCTGCACATGGTATCCTATCAAAAGCTACCATCGTACTTGCACCTTCTCCTGAGGTAAGAGCAACAAAGATCCCAGATGAAGAAGATTACATGCTGACCATGGCTGATGTACAGCAGGCTCAAGTACGTGCACAGTTAGTTGTGTTAAGCTGCTGTCACAGTGGACGTGGTGAAATCAGAGCTGAAGGAGTAGTTGGCATGTGTCGAGCCTTTCTAGCGTCAGGTGCTCGTGCAGTGGTAGCGTCTCTGTGGGCCATCGATGACGATGCAACATTCGAGTTCATGGAAAAATTCTATCTTAGTTTAAAAGATGTAAAGAGTGCGAGTGCTAGTTTACATCAAGCGATGAATGGAATGAGAAACACTTCCGGCTACAGCAAACCAAAGTACTGGGCACCATTCTTTCTCATACTGTTCATGTGACTTTGCCATCACGTGAGTGATGCATACTCTTGGTGCATAGGTTGTCCTTCTGATTATGCAGGTCATTTATTGTCAGAACTAACTTCAGTCAGTTGTATTGAGAGACAATGTTTTTCAAGAGCAAATATGTAAATAAATCAGGAAGACACACTTCTAGTAATATTAAGTAACATTCAGTCGACCAACGTACATTAAGTTTTTTTTTTTTTTTTCGTATAGCACTTCAACCATATATGCATGATACTACGAACCGAGTTCTCTAATAGTACAGGTGGTAAATAGGAACTAAGTAGGCCGATTTATTAAATAACATTAGTTATTATAAAAATACTTTAGTATAATAGACTTAAATATAGAGTTTCGCGCGCTGTGATTGGTTGAGCGACCAGTGATTCTGAGACGATAATCACTGCTCGAGCGGTGATTATGAGGTTTCCCAAAGTTTGCCAGAGCATAAGTAATGGACGGAAAAAGCGCGATTGCAAGTTTACAGCAAGCGCTGAAAGAAATGAGGAACTCTTTCAGCTACAGCAAACCAAAGTACTGGGCACCATTCTTTCTCATGGGTGATGACGTCACAACCAAATGTTAAGGATTGCTGAAACTGAGCATAATGATGGCATTTTTAAAATCTCATTAAAATGACAAGAATTGCCTTTTTTACGTTCAGAAGACAAATGATATATTTTCTGCTGCTCATATCCTCAAATCTAAATATAAGATAACGTGTAAGATCAGGTAACGTTTTCCCGTTGACAAGTGACAAGTGACATTTACAGTCTCTGACGGTTATGAAGTTGAGATGTGTATCATCATACTCCTAACAAATTATTATCACTATATTTTATTTGTGGCCGTGGATTCTTGACTTTTTGACGTTCTCGTAGATCAGTAGTGTAGGGGGGGGGGGGGGGGCACGGGCCCCCCAAAAATGTTTGAAAAAAAAAATTTGAATAAAGGATAACAACAAAAAAACATATTAAACCGAAACGAAAAAGGAAAATAAGTTATTACAACCTACAAAAGTGCGAATTTATACGAAGTTATCCGGACGGGCTACCTGTGCATTGCGAGCCCGGTCAGAGCCTGGAATCTGTACGTGGGAATTTGAAATTTTTATTTATTTTGGATCAGTGTCCCCCAGCTCCTACGTCCTCGCTACGCCCCTGTCGTAGATTGAGATACTATTACATGCAACAAATTCTTAAAAAAGTCTTGTTCTTCAAGACGAGGAGTGAATGCATAACCCATTCTATACGCCGCTCCACTCCACTCGACTTTGGTACAACAGGCAACGTACTTACCGCGTTCTATACAGACATGAAAGGAAAGGGTGATCTAAAGTCATCATAATTCATTAATTGGGTTTGGCACATGAATGTAAATTACAAGAGTGGGGTCTAAATCAGTGAGTCGTACAAGTGTTGCATATAATACGTAGAGCTCTGTCGAACTTCGCATCGTTTGCTGTACCGATATAAAACTGTACGCTGATCTTTTGTCAGACTTTGCACCTGACACACTTTGCACCTCATTCTAGGTCAGGTTTTCCTCACCCGTTGCAAACAAGATTTTTTATTTAAAATAACTTCACAGAGACATTTTGTTTTTTTAAAATAAGACAATTCAAAAGAGCAGATTCCCAATAGCTATTACCGGCGTTTGCATTGCTACGCGGCCACCCCAGACAAAATTCGCGACGTGCAATACGTGCAAACTTTGCAATAGACTGCCGTC
Source organism: Actinia tenebrosa (assembly GCF_029948245.1). NCBI lineage: Eukaryota > Metazoa > Cnidaria > Anthozoa > Actiniaria > Actiniidae > Actinia > Actinia tenebrosa. The sequence goes on from NW_028292576.1 coordinate 5,024,527, forward strand.
AATCAAAGACGTTGAAGTCATTTACACACGTTTGGATGGGCCCGGATAGGCCCGGTGAGTGTGGCTCATAATACTTGTAAACAATCGACAAGTTTTGGCGCCTTTTGAATCACACACGCGTGTAAATGGCGTCAACGTGTTTGATTGACGGCAGTCTATTGCAAAGTGCACGTCGCGATTTTTGTCTGGGGTGGCCGCGTAGCAATGCAAACACCGGTATCCATAATTTTATAAGATTTTATTTAAGAGAGATGCACATGATGAAACTCGCAGTTTTTGAGATGTACTCACGAGCATTGTAACTCGCTGACCTTGCTTTTTATTGTCCTAAAATGTTTTTAATTGTCCGATTTAAAATAATAATACTGTAAATGAGAGAAAAAGAGCTTTACTTTGAACAGAAAGTATTATAAGGCTATTTGAAGTTTTGCTACGCGGACCAAGCGAACGCAAGTAATTTTTAACCATATTTTGATAGCCAGAATCGGCTCTGGAGCTCAAATTTTCTTTTCACTTTTTCTCGAAAGCAAAAAAAGTATTTTTAAAAACTAACCAAACAGCGTTTCATTCTGCATCATGCACTACTTAAATCCTAAAGTAGAGCAAATTCGAAAAATTGAGCTTTGTCGCCGTATGTTTGATTCCTACAGACATTCGCTCTTAATACAATGTTACGTTAAAATAAAAACATAGTGTACAGTGTGAGCACTAACACTTGATATTCGGCTGACTTTTTGTTGAAAATCACAGCTGTAGAATTTGGAAATAGTTCGTATATTGATATATTTATATATGAGTTTTGCATAATTTTTTGCAATCCGCTATATATGCATATATATATATATATATATAAAATAAACATAAGTGAGCAACGGAAAAATGCAGTCAGATGTGTTGGACAGCAAACTGATCAATCTCGTTTACGACATTGTCTGCACTACATATGACTCACGAAATCCAGCTTCTTTCTTTAACATTTTTAAAATGAATTCCAAGTAAAGGAAATTATATAAAGTATATTGTGGTCACCAACAGCTTACCATTACCATTAAAAACAAGATATATCAGCATCGTTGTCTTGGAATGGAATGGATATATCTCGATGACAGATGAACTATATGGATGTCCACCACCATAAGCACCAGACAACATCACGGGAAACCCAATCAATAGATGAATTGCGTGGATGGACCACACCCTGTCAACTACACTACAACCATCAGTAATCATAAGATGAACTGTATGGATGGATAGACCACACCCTGTCAACTACACTACAACCATCAGTAATCATGTAATGAACTGTATGGATGGATAGACCACACCCTGTCAACTACACTGCAAGCATCAGTACTCATGAGATGAACTGTATGGATGGATGGACCACACCCTGTCAACTACACTACAACCATCAGTACTCATGAGATGAACGGTATGGATGGATGGACCACACCCTGTCAACAACACTACAACCATCAGTACTCATGTGATGAACTGTATGGATGGATGGACCACACCCTGTTAACTACACTACAACCATCAGTACTCATGAGATGAACTGTATGGATGAATGGACCACACCCTGTCAACTACACCACAACCATCAGTACTCATGAGATGAACTGTATGGATGGATAGACCACACCCTGTCAACTACACTACAACCATCAGTACTCATGAGATGAACTGTATGGATGGATAGACCACACCCTGTCAACTAGACTACAACCATCAGTACTCATGAGATGAACTGTATGGATGGATAGACCACACCCTGTCAACTAGACTACAACCATCAGTACTCATGAGATGAACTGTATGGATGGATAGACCACACCCTGTCAACTAGACTACAACCATCAGTACTCATGAGATGAACTGTATGGAAGGATAGACCACATCCTGTCAACTACACTACAACCATCAGTACTCATGAGATGAACTGTATGGATGCATAGACCACACCCTGTCAACTACACTACAACCATCAGTACTCATGAGATGAACTGTATGGATGCATAGACCACACCCTGTCAACTACACTACAACCATCAGTACTCATGAGATGAACTGTATGGATGGATAGACCACACCCTGTCAACTACACTACAACCATCAGTACTCATGAGATGAACTGTATGGATGGATAGACCACACCCTGTTAACTACACTACAACCATCAGTACTTATATGAGATGAACTGTATGTATGAATAGACCACACCCTGTCAACTACACTACAACCATCAGTACTCATGAGATGAACTGTATGGATGGATAGACCACACCCTGTCAACTACACTACAACCATCAGTACTCATGAGATGAACTGTATGGATGGATAGACCACACTCTGTCAACTAGACTACAACCATCAGGACTCATGAGATGAACTGTATGGATGGATAGACCACACCCTGTCAACTACACTACAACGATCAGTACTCATGAGATGAACTGTATGGATGGATAGACCACACCCTGTCAACTACACTACAACCATCAGGACTCATGAGATGAACTGTATGGATGGATAGACCACACCCTGTCAACTACACCACAACCATCAGTACTCATGAAATGAACTGTATGGATGGATAGATCACACCCTGTCAACTAGACTACAACGATCAGTACTCATGAGATGAACTGTATGGATGCATAGACCACACCCTGTCAAGTACACTACAACCATCAGTACTCGAGCAGGATGGAAGTAGGGGAACCCACGAACTATCTCAGGGTAGGTATTTGAGAAGTGGATGGAAGATAAAAGTCTCCAAAAATGTCAACAGAACCGATAGATTTGAAGTCAACGAATTGAACAAGTTAGGACAGGAAGAACGAAAGGACATTTGACCTAAAAGAACACTGGAATACCTGAAGGAATATTTGGACATCCCAGGATAAAAAAGAAGTTATCTTGGGGTTGTGAAGTATCGTAGAAAAACTTTTAAAGGTAGTAGACCCTTCGCCAAAATGGCAGTCGAAAATTGAAATGAGTTAAATTAAGAAACCAATTAGAATTTGATGAACCAGCGAAAGAGTCGCCGATTGATCAGTCTTACCTTGAAACAACTCAAAGAAGTGCGGAATAAAATATAAGAAAACCACAAAGAGTTTGAAATCTTTGCACAGAGGACGGGGAAAGGCAGAAACCGACAAGTGGCTTTTAGAAACTCAAGAAAATATTGAACAGATTGAGCCGGAAGTCATGGTAATCACACCTAGTCGAAGCGAGTAGTTTAACGTTTAATGCGCAAGAGGCATCTAGGAGCCATATTGGGTAAAACAAAAATGATTTGTAAAAAACTATTATCCTTACATCCTGAAAGGCTTATAACCGTGTGTCGTCTTGGAGCAGAGGGTGACCAGTATGGTGGTTTGATGTGTATAGTCATTCTTAAAAGCATACATAACACTCTACATAACGCCAAATCATGTGCGTCCAACAAGGTCTTTATTGGAATTAGTAATCTACATTAGTAATCTAAAACTTGCCTGACATTGATACAGAAGGTTTTGAGGAATATTAACCGTTGCATCGCGACCAGCGCTGTTTCAAAACTTCGTTTGAATTTTAGTCTTTTCTGAAACAACCCTCAACTGAAAATAACTTCCCTTCGCAAATCCTTAGAATACTCTTGAGTCATTTTAGATTTTAGAAAATTTATCATTGTTATGACCGAAGCTGAGCGAGCGTGTTTTAAGACTTATTTGCATAAGCCCAAGATGATTGACGGTTCCAGAAAAGACCAAAATCAAAATGAAGTTTTGAAAGAGTGGGTCGCGATGCAACAGTATCGCTGTAAACCAGTTTGCCTTTTTATCTTTGGTGCAATGCATGCATGAAGAAATGTATCCCTTCCTTCACAAAGTAATTTTTCTCAATTATTTTCCTCATGCACCTCCTCATATTTAAGACCTTGGAAGTAAGTTATGATCAATGATCACTTTTCACAGGAGCCATTATCGATTGTTTTAATCATTTCGTACAGGGAGATTCCTTGTCTTTCCATCCAATCACTGGACGACACGTCACTTCTGGCAGCACTGTTCATCTCACACAGTCTGCTACTTGAATGATAGTTGATTGATTTGCATGACTGGTGTGACAGACAGACTGCTACGCACTCGAGTGGGTCAAGGTCACGTTCAGTATGAATCACGTGGTTTACGACGCCGCCATTGACCGTCACGTGTTTGAAAATAACACTTGGGCTCAATGCATTGGAGATTTCTGGGGATGAACGCAAGTAGGTTTGTAATGACATTCCGATTTCCAATAACATATATTTTCTTCATAAATTTATGACGGTAAACCATAGAATATTTTGATATCTTACCTGCACAATAGGCAGCCTGCACGTCAAATGATGGCTTTTGGAGCTTGTAAACGTAGAAGCCATGACACCTTCGTACGAGAATAGTGGTGTTAAATTGTATTTACAGTAATTGCCATCCCAGTTAAAACACACAGTACGACGAACTACTCCGTCTTGAATACCCGGATGAGAACCAAGCAGCCAGCCGGTGGCCTGGGTTGAGCAGCGCATGGAAGGAGTACAAGACTCAGGGATCTATAAAATGAAGTATGACGATTACAATGAAAATTAAGAAAGGTGATGGAAGACGAAGACGATGATGAAGATGAGGATCAAGAAAGGTGGTAGTGTGATGAAGGCGGTAATGAAAGATGATTACGATGTTGATGATAATGCTGATTATGCTAATTACGTTTCTCATGAAGGTGGTGATGGAAGATGATGACGATGATGACGATGGTGATGATAATGCTGATAATGTTAATTAAGCTGCTGATGAAGATCGAAAAAAGTGGAATTGTGATGAAGGTGGTGATGGAAGATGACGACGATGGGGATGATGATGATGATGATGAAGATGAGGCTCAAGAAAAGTGATATTGTGATGAAGGGGTTAATGGAATATGATGACGATGATAATGATAATAACGATGATCAATAAAGGTGCAGTGTGATGAAATTGGTGATAGAAGATGAAAACGATATTGACAAATTGAAGAATGGAGATGATAGTTGATATGATCTAATCCTCATCATTTACAATGTACTAATCTGTATAGCATTGGAGGAGTTGGGTTATGCTATAACAGCTGAGCGGTGAATTTTGCTTCAGCCAATCACAGCGCGTTTAGCTGTTTAGCCCTCAGTCTCAGGCTACTGTAGCCCATCTTTTGCGTATTTTTCTATTTTCTTTTGAATAAAATAGAATAAACTTGTATACAAGAAGCAAAAACATGCAAAGGAAAAATAAAAACAATTTCACTTTATCGCCATTTTTGTTTTGTTTTTTTCAAGTTCCAAAACTGCTTAGGCCGGTCATTTTGTCCACTCAGCTGGTAATAGCTGTTGACTGGATTCTAAAGTCGCTTTAGGCACATATTTACTTACCTGCATAGATTGAGATGTAACAGGATGCTGGAGGCGGAACCACACAGACTCATTCACAGACGTGTCATTGGAAGCTTGATCAGGACTACTAATAACATCGTTCAAGGTTCGTTTGGTAGCAATTATTTGGTGCTTTGCACACATTCTGTGCCATGACACTCCTGGAAAAACAAATCTTTTTATTATGGATTTACATATGTAGTTATTAATGGAGAATAGACAGAGCTCAAGCGGGAATCAAGAGTGGCATTGGAGTAGTAAACTTGTTTCTTTCACTTGCAATTCCTGGACTCCACAATCACGTGTGAATAGATTTAGTTTGGTCTCTTCGCCTTGATCCGAGGGTAAATTCTAATTCAATCCTTGAGTTACCGTGCCCTGACATTAAGCAGCCCAGAAGTAGTTTCAGGGTTCAATCTGTAAGTTAGCCATGCCCTGACTTAGATCAGCCCAGAGGTTGTTTCAGTGTTCGATTTGTGAGTTAGCAATCCCCTGACTTAGATCATCCCAGAGGTTGTTTCAGAGTTCAATCTGTGAGCTAGCCATGCCCTGACTTAGATCATCCCAGAGGTTGTTTCAGGGTTTAATCTGTGAGTTAACCATGCCCTGACTTAGATCAGCCCAGAGGTTGTTTCAGGGTTCAATTTGTGAGTAAGCCGTGCCCTGACTTAGATCATCCCAGAGGTTGTTTCAGGGTTCAATTTGTGAGTAAGCCGTGCCCTGACTTAGATCAGCCCAGAGGTTGTTTCAGGGTTTGATCTGTGAGTTAGCCATGCCCTGACTAAGATCAGCCCAGAGGTTGTTTCAGGGTTCAATCTGTGAGTTAGCCATGCCCTGACTTTAATCAGCCCAAAGGTTGTTTCAGAATTCAATCCGCGAGTTAGTTATGCCCTGTTTGATCTGAAGTTTTTTTATGGTAACAATCGATAGAAAATTAAATTTAGTTCAGTTATTACTATAATGAAAAATGTGATTGGATACGAGTAGAGTAGACTATGATGTTTCTACTATCACACCTGTAATGTGATTGGATACGAGTAGAGTAGACTATGATGTTTCTACTATCACACCTGTAATGTGATTGGAAACGAGTAGAGTAGACTGTGTTTCTACTATTACACCTGTAATGTGATTGGATACGAGTAGAGTAGACTATGATGTTTCTACTATCACACCTGTAATGTGATTGGATACGAGAAGAGTAGACTATGTTTCTACTATCACACCTGTAATGTGATTGGATACGAGAAGAGTAGACTATGTTTCTACTATCACACCTGTAATGTGAAACTGATGGAAATCTGATCCATGGATATTCGAGACGATGCATTCCCATTTTGATTGATTGCGGTTTTCGTTCAGCTCGTTTTCCTTGAAGACTGATGTGGTTGTGGTGTTTTGATGGATGACTCCGTCTCGTACCCAGGCCACAAAGGGTTCTGGGTAACCAAATACAGGACACGTCAAAGCGGTTGGGAGTCCTTGAACCACGGTGGGGCCTGGCTGATCAATATCTATGATGGCTGAAAAAAACAACAACGAAATCAATTTACAAATTGAAAATGAATAGACAAAAGCAAAATGAAGCGTGCAATATTTATCAGGAGGTATTTTAAAAAGGTGTTTTGATACAGATACGTGATCACCAAACTGAAGTTTTTCAAATCATCTCGTTGCCAATGTTCTTTTTGAATCATTTTTCGAATCTATACCAGTTATTGCTCTTATTGGTTTGAAGTTTGTACTAATGTACATTTTTTTAACGTTTAAGTTTTCAACGCAAGAAAATGGAGAAAAATTGGAAATTGTAAAAAATAAAAATTGATCACAAGATCAGCAAGGAAATAGTTGACCAAACTTGCACAGTTTAAAAACAAGAGCAACAACAACATTTTAAGATATTTATGACGTAATTTTATTCGATAGTAGTTTTTTAAACCGAGTGCGCGCGCGCAAAAGCGATTAACAAAACTGAGAGTATAAAATGTTCGTGCGATTTTCTCCAAATCTAACATAAGAATTTCTTTAAATCTTTGATATTTTGTTTGGATTCTTAGAAGTTAACAGTTTTTCTAGATAACATTTTAATATGCGCAATTTTATTTTTCCCAATTTCCGATTTTTCTCTATTTTTTGCGTTGAAAGCTTTGATTTTAATAAAATGTATATTAGTACCAACTTCGAACCAAGAGCAATAACTGGTTTAAATTCGATAATGATCCCGCAAACAGAACATTGTCAACGCGATGATTGAAAAAGTTCAGTTTGGTGATCACGAATCTGTATCACAACACTTAAGGGTTGAAAGACTATAAGAAAAAGGGGACTATTAAGAAAAGTCTTCAAACTCGACACATTTTTTGGGAAATGTTTCGCAAAGCGCCAGCATATTATATGCTGGATCAATGCCAACAAGAGAGAGACATAGCGGGTCTCGCTGAATCGTTACTGGCAACCCCAAGGCTTTTTGGAGATTTTTAAAGACTAAATAGTCTAAATCCTTTCTTCCTGACGTCTTGCAACGAGGATTTAATAAATTATCTTCCGCTCAAAAAAAAGGAGATTTAAATTTTCACTTCGCCGATGTCTTCAATGCCAATCTTTAATCCCGCTCCTCCTTTTGCTAATCTAGCGACATCTAACCAGCTGCATTCTATTTCTATGTGATCGACCGAGGTCGAAAAACTTTTCTCAGGACTATTAGGACAGGCTTATTTGAAATAAAACCTAGGTTATTATGATTGCTTTTAAAATGTTCTGGGCTCAAATTTATCATTCCAATTTGAAACACAAATTGTAAATAGAAGAATAACTGATTCTACGATTCTTTGTCATTTAAACAATTTGTAAGCTGTGATAAATCAAATTTTCTTCCAAGCGTAAGTTTGAAAGAAAACAATTTATATTATTATATACCAAGTGTCAAAGTTCAATTTTCCTCAATTTCTATTGGTCGAGAGTGTGTCACAGAAAGCAACACATTTGAGCGCGCGTTTGCAAAATTCATTTACACGTTTCTCAAGGGCGCCAGGACAGACGGATTGGGTTTAAATATGTGTGATTGTTTCAATAGACAGGTCTATTTTACTGTACTGAAGGTAAATTTGATTAACTTATTAGAGGAGAGTAATCGCTAAAGAAGCGACGCCGGCGCTGCTTGGCACGGATAGTGCAGCGGTAAACACTCAGAGCGTATACTCGGTCCGCCTCGTGAAACATCAGCGGTTTCGGGACCACAAAACATACTGTTTCCCTCGGTCCCAGTAAATAAGTGTTAAATATTCAATAGCTAGTCATGGAATACCTTTGCTCTCGGAATAAACTTCAACTTCACAGAGTGTCAGTATTCCCATGTGAATCAGCCTGATGTTGACATAGCGCCCAGTCTTTCTCGGCTTACAGTAGAAGGACTTTTTGCTGAGAGTTTCCATGGTGTAAATGCCTCCACATCTGGGGTTAGAGTTACCATGATAAATCAGGCTGTCACCTGTTCAATAAAACGTTACAATACTACCTCGTTATCCTCATTTCGATAATCATTGAGGTAGTGTGAGATTGAGGGTAAAATTCCTAAAATACACAACACCTTAGTATAAGTATAAGTTTGTTTAGATTACTACCGAGCTAATGAGGTTGAGATGAGTCATGGCCATCCTTTCCCACTCATCATAGAGTACCGAAGTGATGACGTCACAAAATATCATTTTCACTGTATTATAATTTCCATCCTCGATTTTGATAGGAAATCAAGAAAGACGTTAACACGCCAAATTTCAGGAGAATTGGTTGAATAGCAACAGAGATACGGCCGTTTGAATATATAATTTACTTATACAAATCTGTATTTTTGCCCTGGTTCATTGGAAATTATATATTCAAACGGTCATATCTCCGTTGCTTTTTAACCGATATTCTTAAAATTTGGCTTGTTAACGTCTTCCTTGATGTTCTATCGAAATTGAGGATCGAAAAAAGCAAAATTTTGTTTTTCGTGACGTCACGTAATGATACTCTATTTGGAGAAGCACCGATATATTTCCAAAATATTGTTCTTCGCAGCCAATGTTCACCCAGCTCTCTCTCAGTTGGCTCACAGCATTCATAACTTGAAATACCCAACCCTCCCCCCCCCGTCTTAAGGAGAAGTCAGTTGGGGTCCTTAAGGTGGCTCGACCCCCTCACGCTTGACCGCTACCTTCCACTTTTGGAACGCTAGTGCATAAACGTCTTTTATCCTATTGCAAATCTTTTTTGCACATAAGTCACATAAAGATTGAATTAATGTTTGATGCAGTTTTTTATGAGATCGGACGTCATAACACGTGATTATGATGAAATATTTGATTTCGTTTAGAAAATAATTTTAGCCTTGCAGAGCGTTCGACACTAAAATGCTTCGTACCACATAATTATATACTGGATGCCTCCATTTGTGGGGATTTTTGAAAAAATCTATCTAGCTAATAATGAGATATTTGAGATTATTTAAATATAGTGCATAATCTACTTCAAAACTAAACAATGGATTTCATACGGCCGAAATTAATATTTCAGAGCTATATATTCACAAAAGTCATTGCTCATTTAGTTTTACTCTGTATCTAGTTTTAAAAGGAACATTTTGAAGGTAATCGACTTATGCGATTTTGTGAAAACGTATAGTGCAGAAGACGGGGTAAACATTTGATGCGCACTTTTCATTGCAGTTTTCTAGTCAATCTTACTAGATCTTCCATTATTCTAAAATTCGCTGATTATTTCTCTCAAAATTACGTCAGGATACAAATTTGAACTTAAACTAATATTACACAAAATTGCAAGACTATTGAACTCATTTAAAGCGATCTAAAGCGAACGAGAAATACAGAAAACATTGATCGTTTCCCAACGATTTGATGCTCTGGGAATTCTATTGTTTGCTAATGATCATAACATCAAATTCTTTCGCACCATGCACGGTCTCATCTCGCTTGGCTGCTTTCCGATTTACTCCCGAAGTATGGTTCTTTATCTAAACTCAAAAGTCTTGCTCGCTCCTTTCTTGAAGTTTTAATTTGAGGCATGTTCGCCTCGATTCTATTCACTCACACTGACAAAGTACATCATGACAAACGTCCCACGTTTGAATAAAAAAAACAACTGTTTGTTACCAAACTTCGGGGGTAAATCGGAAAGCAGCCAAGCGAGATGAGACCGTGCATGGTGCGAAATATCGCAATATCCAACGTGTGGGAGCTTCTATTGAATCTGGTTGAGCATGCCCGTGACATCAAATCTCTATCGAAGTATAAAAATCCATGCTCGTGACGTGTATGGTGGCTCCAGTTGAACCAAAATCTTATAAATTGTTCATGAGTGTTTTAAGCAGTTCAAAAAACTCGTAGATCGTGTTTTATCAGGTATAAAAGTACTCGGCTACGCCTCGTGCTTTTATACCTGATAAAACACTACTACTCGTTTTGTAAACACTACATAACAACTAATAAGATAAAATATAAAACAACCTTTGAAATATGAAGTTATCTAAAATTGATTAAAATTGATTAAAATTGATTAATTAAGAGCGTATGTCTGTAAGCGTCGAGAATCTTAAATCAGTTTCAAAAAATCGAATTTCTTTTTATTGTACCAAAACAACCCTTTGGGTAAGTTGTTTTAGGAAATAATATCAAAATGTCCCAGCGCGCTTTTATTTTTGAGAAAATTGCAAAAGTTTGAAAAATCGATTAAAATGGGTAATTTTCCTAATTAATGTGCAAAAATCGGTGGCCATCTTTAAAGAGCTCTCAATAGATCAAAAAGAATCCAAATGAATTCATATTTCCCAGGCAGTTAAATCAACTCTATATCTTTAAGAATGGTTCAAGAATTTGTAATAAATTGCTTTTTAAATACGAGAAATCGGCCTTCTAAAACATGTTGTGTTTTTATGATCGAGCGGCAGTCAAATTATAGGTGAAATTCAGCCTCCAATATCGCTGCTGGTACCTAATAAATCGAAAGAACACTTGCCATTATCCATTTTTCATCGTTGCCTGCCTTTTAATATGAATATCAGTTGATAAAAAATTGTCTTTAGGTATATTCTCACCCGATGATTCTCACAAAGCAATAACGATATGTCCAAAGCATCAGGCAAGGAGGTTAGCATTTTGAGTCGTATTACTATTTTTTCATGTGGTCACCAAAAATTAGAGACAAAAGCATACGGCCGATTGGTTAAAACATCATTCAAATTCCTAATATTTTCAATTAGATCACTCAGAAGAGGGAAAAAGAAACAGCTGATGAGACTGGACTTATAGAGTCCCTCAAGAAACTGCAGATTGAAGAAGTTAATATTTTCAGTCCGGATACTGCGAGTACTGCGTCCACACAAAGTGACGAAGCTATTTCTGCCATCAAAGCTTCAGACGAGACCTTTCTGAGCCCAGATACTGCGAGTACTAGTGCTTCCTCGTATAGTGATGAAGTGCGAAGCCAATCACTTCAACAACTGAACAAGTTTTTAGTAGCTTCAAAGATTCCACCCCTTCAAAGACGATGGTTAGACTGGAATGAGATCAGTGAAGTGACCAAACAACGCTATACAAAGAGGAGCGCTGAGATTGTAGCTGCTGTGCTCCAAACTGTTTCTCCTGACAACGCTGGACACCTCTGGCAAGCTCTGATATCATCCAGCACTACTAGTAAGCTCCTTGGTACTGATGAGCTAACAAAGACAGACCACCGCTACCGAGAGGCCCTTGCAGAAACCTACAATAATGCGTCTAGCTGGGATACCCGTCGACAAATCCTCTCAATAATGGCTGGTTTAGCGAGCTTCAGTGTAACAAATTCATACATTCCTGGTCTTACCAAGTACCGTTACACTTCAGCAAACTTACATTGTCTTCAGCTTGGTAGAGGTGTACCAGTTCCTGTTCAAAAAGCATCACGTATCAAAGTAGATCCAAAGCAGCAGCTCAGTCATTTCTTATCCTTTATTACTAGTCCGCATTTGGTCCAAGACCTCCCTTATGGCCAAAAACACCTTACTCTTTCCTCTGGTCAAGTCCTCGAAGTGCCTAATGTGATACGCACTATGATACCTCGTCGAACTGTGCTACAGTATGTTCGATTCTGCCAAGAGACAAATTTTCGTCCATTTAGCGAAAGTACAATGTATCGCATACTTTCTGAATGCAGTGCCTCAGTGAGAAAGTCTCTTCACGGCCTTGATTACTTTTCTGCGGATGGTACAAGAGCGTTTGATGAACTGTTGGCATTAGTTCCCAAACTGATTGAATATGGTGCTGAGCGGGACTGGGGAATGAGAATGACAGATGCTCTGAAGGCAACTAAACTCTATTTAAAGGGAGATTATAAGGTAAACCCTTTCATTACAATTTAAAGTTAGAAAGAACAGCAATATTTGTAAACACAGTACACGCTAACTGAATGCTTGCGCCGAATTTTCTTTCTTATCGTAATTTTTATTTTCTCGTGCAGACAGTATAGTAAGACAAAACAGCTAAGCAGTAAATTTCATCAAAACACGTTTAGCTCTGTTTTGCCTTCGGCCCTCACTCCCAGTCTTCATAGCCCTTTTATTCATTTTTATTTTATATTTTCAATGTGCGATTGGACTACTTATTTGCCATTTGCACATCTCCAAAACATTTACTAACAGCTAATTAACTCAACTAACACAAGCGTGCTGTCATTTTTGATAGTGGCAGTAAGTAAGGCTATAATGTCAATGATGGCCTAACAATTTCTATTATATATTCGATATTCTTTTTATGAAATTTATGGCATTGACTACGTTTTTGAATGGAAATTGGTGTCCTTTTACATGTGTTGAAGTTTGACTGTTTTCTGACAGGTGCATCTGGCCAAAGCTGCGGAGGTAGCGGACCACTGTGTTGTATTCTCCCTCAGTGATGGTTGCGAGTCAGATTTTAGGAAGGCCTGTAGTCACAAACATGAGGATACATGTGGTCAATGTTTAGTGCTGGGGGAAACTTTGAAGGAAATTGAAAAATGCGCCAAAGCTTGCCAATACCCTCCGATGATGAACGAGATGAAGCTCTGTATATCATACAGTCGGCAACGCTTGCCATCAAGTCATGGAAGTGTCACATACTCCGATCTTGGAATCAAGACCAAGCGCGTTTTGACACCCTGGAACTGATTGATCATCGAACGGTATTGATTGTCAACGACTGGGCGATGAAGTTCCTGCCACAGAGGTACAAGGAGTCGCAGTCTGACTGGTTTGGTAAGGGTGGTATCTCTTGGCACATCTCTGTTGTGTACCGGCGACTTGATGACAAGCTACAGTGGCAGGGATTTGTTCATGTGATTCAATCGTGCAGCCAAGATAGCCCAGCTGTTGTTTCTACAATGCAGGATGTCCTTCAAACCTTGAAGCAAGAACACCCTGAAATCAGTAAGGCATACCTCCGTCAAGACAACGCTGGGTGTTATCATTCGGCCACAACGATCCTTTCATGTCCAGAAATATCACGATCTACTGGAGTAAAAATAGCCCGTCTTGATTTCAGCGATCCTCAGGGAGGTAAAGGAGCGGCAGATAGGTTGGCAGCAACATGCAAATCGCACATTCGCGTGTATATTAATGAAGGAAATGATGTTGTTACCGCCAAACAACTAGAGAGTGCCCTCCTTTCCAATGGGGGAGTAAAGGGTGTTCGAGTCGTTTCACTGCAATCCATTGCTAACTCTCAAGAGACCACACAAAAGATCCCAAACATAAGTAAGCTTAACAATTTTGAGTTTGTGTCTGGAGAGAAAATTAAAGTCTGGCGTGCTTATGGTATAGGCACTGGGAAAGTCATCAAAATTGAAAAGTCCTCGACTACAGGTAAATGGATTACTGAGTTAGATTTCTTGCCATTTTCTACCACTTAATTTTTTTACCCTTTTCTTTCAGAGGCCAATCATAAATGGCTTAGCTCGTCTTTCTCACCAGGAGAATTTAAATATTTTACTCCCCAAGCCTCTCGTAAGACCCAACCGGAGACGCTAACCGAACCCGCTGAGCAGAATGTTGAGCCGGAACATATGAGTACAGACCATACCTCCCAAGCACTCTACTCTTGCCTACATGATGGTTGCATTCGTGTTTTTCAGAAGGTCGGGAATTTAGAAAGGCACTTGACTTCCGAAAAATGTACTAGGGCCCTCGAGAAGCACTCCCTTATGGATCTCGCAAAGATGGGATATAAGTGCGAGCTAGAAGAGGGTGTTGGAGTAATACCAACTCTCCAAGCAGCTCCAGTTCAAGGGGGGAAAACAAGCGTCACCACTGTTAGTCAAGGCTGGGCTCTCAGAGCAACGAAAAAGGCGTACCGCTTTAACAAAAACCAGAAATCGTATCTTTCCGCAAAATTCCAAATTGGTCTGACGACTGGGAGGAAAGCTAATGCTGAAGCTGTTGCTGTGGAGATGAGGCGTGCGCGTGGTCAAGATGGAGAGAGGCTCTTCAAAGTTCAAGAGTTTTTGAGTACTCAGCAAATCGCCTCCTATTTTTCACGCCTTGTGGCCAAGATCCGAAAGCAAACACCATGAGAGCTTGACCTTCACGCTGTCGAGGAAGAAGAGCGTTTTGCAGCTGCCACAGATAAAGCAATAGAATCCATCCATCTGCAGCATCCTATTGTCTTCGATCATTACAACGTTTGTGCCATGACTGAAGATAATACCTTAAAAAATCTAAAAGTTGGAATGTTGCAGCTCATATGTGAAAATCTTGGCCTTCAAGTCCCTAAACCTCCGATTCGTCGCAAAGCCCCTTATTTAGAACTACTCAAAGACGTGTTTGATAATTGTAGCTGTCAACAATGAGTTTTATCGATAGCTTACAGTCAAACACATCCATGAATTCTTGTAAGGGTTAGTTTATCTGTGTTGAGCCGCTTGGAGCCAAGTTTATAGATGTTCCAGATCCAGCACTTTAATTTTCGTTGTTCAATATAAAAAGAAGAGAAGAGAAGAGAGAATAAAAACAACCGGAAAGACTGGAAAGAAAGAATGAAAGAAAAAAGAATGAACGAATGAATAAATTACGTCAATTTCCACTTTGGTACAAAATAATTCAAAAATATTATACTTCGTTGCTGAACGCGTGCTGCTTTTCACCTAAATCATCTATGAAAAATTGTTTTCTCATGCGTTTTTTTACACTTTGCTCGTCAAAATTTATTATCTAAAGCAAATAGATCAGGCTTAGATTTCTTCCGTTATCATATAAAACACTCCTAAGCTAAAGAATACGAAAAAAGCCATATTCATTATGTAGTGTCCTCCAGCTCTCGAGTAGTATTTCAAGTTATCCGATAAAAGAGAGTTATGTTTTAAATAAAAAGAGTCCTTGAATAATTGCTCAATCACAAAAAGGCTAGTATTGCAATTCTAATTGGAACAGTAAAAAATCATCAACGAAGTCTCAGAATTTTAAGGAAAATAATGGATGGGCTTGACTTAAGTTTTCAAATAGATAATAATTAACTTTTTGGGGAAAATTAATTCAACTTGTAGTGACAAAGCATGCTCCGACTGTCACTCCACAGTCTTGCCATCCGTTAAAACAGGGAAAACGCCTAATGATATTTGGAGTTAAAGAAACTTGTAATATCTGTTCAGACCAAGTAATCAAAGTTTGGTGGTTTGGTAACTGGTAAGTTACGATAATGATTTGGTAGAATTCATGTGTTTAATTAGAGTGCCGTTGACAGCTCGCTAGGACGTTAAATGTTTACATGCAAGTCTCAAGACAGTCATGGTATTAATTCATCAAAAACCGGTTCAATAGTTTAAAAACCGGCTAAATTCATAGAGCATTTAGTATCTCAGAGTAGGAGATAAATCTTTTGCATTGGGGAAGAAATCTAGCTAGAGCCACCGATGACGGGGTGCTCTTGTCCTGACCCTAGATTGTGTGGCATGGTTTTAAGCTTAAGCCGTGCGCTCAATTATCGTGGATTAACACAGAGAACCACTTGATTGAAGAGTATTTACTCTCTAGTTATGCTATTTATACTCTTGGCAAATCATCTTAATAAAAAAATTTAAAAAAAAAGAAGAAATATTGAGTCGATTTAGTGTTATATTGATAAACAACCCGTGTAATTGATTAGCCGTATAGCGTGTTTGAACACTACAAGTTGAAATTTCTTCACGCGGTGGCAATTTAATAGTCGGAGCTAAAACTTGGCACAAATAAACTAGAATATGTGTAATTTCGTGCTGTGCAAGTGTTCTGTCGATTTATTAGGTACCAGCAGCGATATTGGAGGCTGAATTTCACCTATAATTTGACTGCCGCTCGATCATAAAAACACAACATGTTTTAGAAGGCCGATTTCTCGTATTTAAAAAGCAATTTATTACAAATTCTTGAACCATTCTTAAAGATATAGAGTTGATTTAACTGCCTGGGAAATATGAATTCATTTGGATTCTTTTTGATCTATTGAGAGCTCTTTAAAGATGGCCACCGATTTTTGCACATTAATTAGGAAAATTACCCATTTTAATCGATTTTTCAAACTTTTGCAATTTTCTCAAAAATAAAAGCGCGCTGGGACATTTTGATATTATTTCCTAAAACAACTTACCCAAAGGGTTGTTTTGGTACAATAAAAAGAAATTCGATTTTTTGAAACTGATTTAAGATTCTCGACGCAGACATACGCTCTTAATCACTTATTCAATTCGAAAAGTTTCAAAAAGCAGCTAAAAAGGCGAAAAATCTTAGAAAGAGAGTCATAACCGTAATAATAGAGAAAAAAGCTACAGAAATAGAGCAAGTTTAAACTTGTACTTCAAGACTTCGAGTCGAGTTCGCAAAGATGAATGAAAACATTGCCGCCGATTGACCGTCACTTTGTACAGTAAAGTTTCCAGTGTAGTCATTCTTTGTTTTCAATACTATAATATTAGCTAGTAGGTTTATGCTAAAACAATTAGACTACTCGTTCTCCTTTTCTATGAATCAAATAGTCGATTCGGCGCTACGCGCCTCATCCACTATCTATTGACTCATTGAAAACTCGACCTCGTAGCTTAATTGTTAATAAGAGGGGGCTTTGCTTACCGGTAGGATTGCGGTTGACCATTACTTCACATAAAGTTAATTCCTTGTTGGCCCCTGGTAGGTGAATACTGACATACCTTTCTCTTAAACCAGGTGAACATTTAAACGCTGACTTTAACTGACCGGAAAAGGATGGAATGTTTGTGCATTTAGGATTTGAAGCACCACCTTCTCCAAACTGGTCACCTGAAATGAGATTGATGGGATGAGCTCCATATGTCGATAATACATGAAGTACAGTAAAGGTTCTATGGAGGATATTGCACAGTATTTATTAATTAAGTCAGTCAGAGAGTTAGGTAGTTTAGGGGCGTCATTATTAAAAGGGCACCCTTAATAATTTATGGGTTGTGTTGGTGTTGGGAGCTTTGTCGATTCTGAGTTTTAAAGTATCATCGTTTTGATAGCACCCTTTACAAAAGTAATATTTATTTGTGCCCCCTCAGAACTGTAGAATATAAAGCTGGCCACCATTTTTTGATCGCCCCCTAAATTTTGACTAAAAGAATTGGTGGCTTCCTTCAATATCCATTTAGCCCCTTTCCCCCCCCCCCCCCCCCCCCCCCCCAAACACAAAGTATAAATCATGAATAGCTAAACATTTTTGTTGTGCTTTCTTACCAACTCTAATTTCACTGCCAAACATTCTTGTAAAGCAACAGTCAGATCGTCCAATAATGAACACTTCGTCAATGATAAAAGTTTTTCCCAAATCAACAATCCAGTATGGATTATCTTGGGCAGAGTTAGCGCAAAGAGTTGCAGAAGGTCCGCCGTTAGGAGAGCCATCAACGGCATATATAGGGAATCTTGTGTTCAAGTAAACAGATGATAACTCGGATGGCTGCTGAAGGGCAAGATTTCCTGGAAATTAATTATAACATAGTTATGGTTATGGTTATTGTTATTGTTAGGGTTAGAGTTGGGGTTATGGTAGCATGCGTACAGACTGAATTTAACTCTCGTTGAGACGGTCTGCTAATTATTGCAGGATTTCGTGATCTGACCCCGAGCCGAGTTGCACAATTATATATTTATACATTTATAATATACATTTTTACATGCGCTCTCTAATTGGTTTGCACCAGTATTACTCGTCACGAGAATGTTTTGGTTGTCGCACATGAGAGATTTTGACAAGTCGATAGATTTCCCCTAGTCAGACTGCAGTGAACGCAGTATTTTTTAGAACTGGTTGAAATAGCTCCGGGATCGCCTGGAGTACCACTCTTTATTCGACTTGTCATTTAGGAGACTAGTAGACCCGTTTCGAATTCCAAATTACCGCTGTGTTCCTTGATTACAGACTCATTTACACAGGGTTAGCCTCGATTTTGTGTAGAATATTAACGTATTCAAGTGAAGGTCCGTCGAGTTTCAAAGTGTTTGTATTGTTGAATTTGTGCATTCTTTACATTACCGTTGGTATTTGTGAATATTTAGATAGTACTGATACGAGGCTAACCCTGTGTAAATGAGTCTGTAATCAAGGAACACTGCGTAATTTGGAACTCGAAACTGGTGTGTTAACTTTGAAAATACGATCGGTTTGCTACGAGTTTAAGGTGCAGTGAAGCTGACTGGAAAGACGTTTCCTTAGTAGGTTAGGTTTTAGAAGGATTTCCTTACTAGGGCATTAGTTCTAACTTAGGTCCATGCTTTCCTGTTCAAACTACAGCTACAGCCTTAGGCTCGGCCTTCCGTTAATCCAAATTTAAGTCTATTCAGTATGAGAAAGAGCTGTCTAGGTTCGTCTATATATAGCTAAACCTGATTTCCTATTTACATTTTGTGGTTAGATAAGGTCGCTACGTGGGGCTAGGTTTTGATTAAAACAGGTAGTGTTGGTTTAAGTTGTGGCTAAGAATAGTAAATATTATTGACAATCAAATAACCATCTGATATTGATGGCCCAACCTACTAATCTCGTACCCAGTCTTTATTTCTTACTGCGCATGCTCGACGAAATAAATAGCTCTGGAACAACCAACCCTTACAAAATATTTAAGAAATTAAAAATTTAAGATGGGGTGGGGTGGGGTGGGGTAGGGTAAGGTAGGGTAGGGAAGGGTAGGTTAGGGTAGGGTAGGGTAGGGTAGGGTAGGGTAGGGTAGGGTAGGGTAGGGTAAGGTAGGGTAGGGTAGGGTAGGGTAGGGTAGGGTAGGGTAGGGTAGGACAGGGTAGGGTAAGGTAGGGTAGGGTAGGGTAGGGTAAGGTAGGGTAGGGTAGGGTAGGGTAGGGTAGGGTAGGGTAGGGTAGGGTAGGACAGGGTAGGGTAAGGTAGGGTAGGGTAGAATAGGATAGGATAGGGTAGGGTAAGGTAGGTAGGGTAGGGTAGGGTAGGGTAGGGTAGGACAGGGTAGGGTAGGGTAGGGTAGGGTAGGGTAGGGTAGGGTAGGGTAGGGTAGGGTAGGGTAGGGTAGAGTAGTTTAGGGTATAACATGGAATGGCATGGCCTGGCATTTTATATCTTACTGTATATTATTGATATCGTAATATTCTTACCAGCTTGGACTACTCCACTCTTCCACATACAGAAAATTGAAAGTAGTTGATAAAATGCCACCTACCGTGGAGAAATCAAAGGAGAAAATAAAATCAATAGTACTTGTTAGGTCACGTAATATTTTATCAAAAAATTTCATTATTACATTTTACCGGTCTTATCTGGCCTCTTGTGGTGTGCTGAGAACGTTCGAGCAATAGCTGCGATGATGTGTGAATTTTACATAAAAATTGTATATTTTGCTTTATATTAATAATGAATTTCTGTAGATTGAACATTTATCGAATCAGGAGAAAATCTACTGGCTAAGTTCTATTATTTTACATTTTACTATTGATCATAAGTTCTGTAGGTTTTTGAATGTGATACTAAATTATCAAGACCAAGGCCGTAATATCTTCCAAACCCGTCCAACCTAAACCAATAATTGTTTATTGAAAATAATTAATGCGGGTTTTTGACATTCTGATGTAATTAATAATTAAAGGCAACGTTCAATGAACACTAAGTTCATCCACCTGCATTGTTAAATAATCGTCTTTGTAATTTTATTCTTGATGATAAGGGCTTCTTTGACTAGTCGAACTAATTGTTTAACCGACTTATGTACCACTTTTATTTTCTTAATAAGCTTATAAAAACGGATAACACATACACGCAGTTGCAAACACCAACAAAAGTAGAAGACGAAAAGATGATGATAAAGAAGATGAAGAAAAATATTTTCAAAATTCCTCTGACTGCCAAATAGGACTCGGCATACGGCCTCATCCAATTTTGGAAGTCCTCAGAATTTTCTTCGTCCAATTATTTCTTAATTGGACAGCATGGAGTTCTATTACATATACTAATTGGACAGTTACCAATATGGGACTAATGAGAAGCTGTGTAATTAAACAATAGAAAACAATGGAATTTGCATGAAATTATGCTATTTAGTATTGCTAAAGTTTCACTGTTATATCGTTTGCACTCTATGTATCATTTAATTAATGTCTACAAACTTTCTTTTACGAGTAAAAATACCTTTTTAAGGATAGAAAAGAGACCATACACACCCCAAATGACTCACGTAACAAAAAACAATTTCAACGTCTTGTAATGAAATTGCATTGTTGAATTATCGTCTTTGTAATTAATGTAATCGTTAATAAGGGCTTCTCTGAATTGTCGAACTAATTGATTAATTGACCAGCTTCCAGATGTCGTTTTTGAAATAAACTTATTTTAATTAATTTTTATTTTATTATTTTAATTTTAAGAGATAACTAGCTAAAAACTAGTGTGAGCTGCGTCGGTGTTTCTAATGAAATAATGATGAAAAGGTAAATTATACACCGTGAAAAGATGAAAAAACTTACTGACGTTTCGGACGCTAGTCCTTCGTCTTTTCCCTCTTTTACTCCGACGAAGGACTAGCGTCCGAAACGTCAGTAAGTTTTTTCATCTTTTCACGGTGTATAATTTACCTTTTCATCATTACTATTTTAATTTTAATTATTTTCATTTTAAAAGACGGCAAATAGGCACTGATACTCGCAGTAAACAAGAACAAGCTGAGAAGTAGATGAGAAGGGAAAGAAGACGGGAAGAAGGAGAAGAAGAAGAAGAAGAAGAACAACAACAACAACAACAAGTAAAATGAGAAGAACAAAAATAAGATCAAAAACAAGAGAAGAATTTCATTAAGATCATGGAAGAATTTCTAAGAAACGAAAGCCAGAATAAAAAGTTCAAAATGATTATGACAAGAAGATGCATGACGAAGAAAAAGCAGAAGAATCAGGATAAGGAAACCAGAAGAACTATCATACTAAAGTCTGAAGGTTACTAAAATAAACAAAGGAAAGATATTGGACTAAAATGTACTTTGCCAATTAAACTGTTAATATCGTAAAAAGATTGGAAGTCGTTCGTGAACTGAGATATTTACTTACTTTGTTCTTCATTGCCATCACATGCCACTGAGAGAAGTTGTTTAACTGAGAGAATGAGTATCTGAACGGGATCTTCCTAAGATGTCACCTGCCTCAAATATTATCATGCTTTTATCTTCGTTCACCTGTCCAAAATCCAAGCGAATGATTGGCTAAAATCGATCACGTGATTTTGCTTTGTTTGGGGATAACACATAAAAATTGTGTGTTATTGGAAGATTTAATGATTTGAGAGATGAAAATATCTTAAGAATGATCAGGAATCAATACAATCAAGCACGAAAAGACAATTTAATCGGAGTGTGTCGGTTTCAAGGACATTTTAGGTCTTTATTGCGCAAAGTTTTGAATTCCGAAAAATTGTTTTGGACGTAGTTGAGCATGCTTTAAGGATTGAAATCTTTTATGCTGTTAATATGTTCAATTCTTTTCACCCCAGAAAGGGATTTAGTGCAAGGGGTCCATACGTTAATTCGCACAGTATCTCCAGTTTTGCATAAAAGATGAAAAACTATTGTATCCATTCACACTTCAAGCTGGAGTGCTTTGCGTTCCGCAACTAGGACTCATGGGAAAAAAATAGAGCTAGTTGAGGGACAAGAGTAAGTACTACTTATAATATATACATTGAATAACTGAATAAGAAATACTAAAATTAATGTTTGAACTTAATTCAAATTTCTCATATCCAAAACTACGTTCAGCAGGGGACATCGCTATAGCGACATTTAGAATAGCTTTTCTTTTCTCATGCAAAACTGGGGACACTGTGCGAACGTCAGTATATAGATATAATATTTGAGGCAGGTGACATCTTAAGATCATTGTTGCCGATTCCTTCACATGATACATTCAACGTTGACAGAACTAGAACCTGGAAGGCGTACTTTTGTATCCATTTATACTTCAAGCTAGGGTGCTTTGCGCTCGTAGTTTTCCACTGCCCATCCCTACTGGTGATTAGATTGTCTTAATTTTGTCTGCCAAATTTGGAGAAAATCTATCAAGTAGTTGCGCGGCAAAAAAGGCCGAAGACCAAAGCATAAAAATAGGGCAATCGAAATATTTTCTTCAAATTCGGCAGACAGAATTATGACAATCTCAGTATTTACCAAGAATCTGAAGTTTCATGGGTCGATTTTTAAGCGAACGGGAGGACAATATTGTGAATACTTAGATTAGCAACATGTAAATTACCCTTAGCTAAATGGGTTTCCTGTAATCCATCCAGTCACAGTCCATAATTGTGCCTCATCGCCGCTTACTTAGCTGGAATGGGCATTCGGCCTATTCTCTGGGCTGATCTAAGCCATAACATGGCGAACTCAACTCAAATTGAATCGGAATTTAATAGCTTGTTAGGTTTTTCGGAGGGAGGAAAGTAAGAGAAACCCTCGAATCAAAGGAGATACTTAACATGAAACTCTAGTCGGCCAGGTGTTTTTTTTAAAGTAAGGAAAGATACTTACCCAAGGGCAGGTTAAAGTGTCACCGATAAACATTACTGTTTAATGCCCTTGACCCCTGAAAAAAAAAACAAAAAAACATTATAATCACACACACACACACACACACACACACACACACACACACACACACACACACACACACACACACATACACACAAAACAACAACAACAACAACAACAACAAACAAACCAGCTCAGATAGGCGTGCCATGCCTTGGCTATTATATTAGTATTCTTTAAAAAACGTTTAATTTATTTTCCATTCACAAAACAAACGAACTTAATTTGCTCTCAGAACATGACAAAAAGGCAGTTAGCTATCTCTTCCCGGCCCACTTCCACCCTGTGATACCATAGTTATATTTTATAGAAATACAAAAATACACTCAGTAATCCACTTCCGAGATATGCTTCGCTTGTCACACACAAAGGTTTTAGTACAAGGCTACGTGCAAAATTAAATTGAACACTATGCACGAAGTATTGCATTGAAGCCTTTGTACGTGAAAAGCGAAGCATATTTCGGAATACTCCCCTTCACAGTTCCCTAAGCCATCTTGAAAGGTAGCCATGCCTTTGCATCGAAGCGAGACGAACGGTGAGCTTGCAATGATAGAGACCTTTTTTAACACTTTGGACAATTATTCAGATGTCACATGTATAATTACCCTATAATGTATTCATTTTAGAAACACAGTATACGAAACCTTTTGAAAGCCTCCATGTCTTTTGTCAGTGCAACAATTCATGAACATATTCCATGTGCTGTATTTCTTGGTACATCTAAATAAATCACTTCCCATGTACCATTCCGGTAACAGGTTTTACGTTTTTGTTTTTGAAATAAAATAAAATAAATTAAATAAATCACTTTTATTTGTGTCTAGTCGTTCTAGTGCTTTCGCACTAATTGGAGACACTTTTCGCTCACACGTACTACCACTACATTTAACATTCTATGCACACAACGCTCAACTCACATGTTGATTTTTACCCGCGGCAACCGGCAATGATTTTTTAATTGATTGCATACAAAACGTAAGAGCATTCATTTATTACATAGTAAACATAGTGGGATATTGTATATTTATCGAGTATTACAAACAAGTTACAAAAGCTAGGCGGGAACGGATTTACGGTTCCTAATTATTTAACGAACGTCTTCTCGCGATTTCCATTTTATTATTGTTCTTATTTTTGTTTTCTAGGTTTTGAGATTTTATATGTATTCACAGGCATTCTAGGTTTTTCTTTTGGCTTGATAATGACCTACTCTTTGAATTTATCACAGCTTTTCTTGTAAAAAATCTTTAATTTAAAGTGCTTATAAGCCTTCCAGGATTGCTTCTTAATTTGAAAGCCCTTCTAAAATAAATAAGAAATAGGCCCTTTACTTTCTTTTTGCTCTCTCTTTTCGTAGCTGAGATATTTAATATAGAAATTGCAAAATGATGACGTCACACAAGCGACCTAGTGAAAAGTCAAATCACCGTATTGAAAATATCTCCGCGAGAATTAGCCCAAAATGGCTGAAACTTATGTTGGTTATAGTATAGAGTAAGGCCCCGTCCACACGTATCCGCAAATTTTTGTATCCGCATTTTTTTTTACGTATGCGGGTTGCGTCTACACGTGTCCGCAAATTTTTGTGTCCGTATTCGCAAATTTTACGAAAACGGATACGTGTGGACGGCGAAAACGATTCGAATACGCTGCGTGTGGACGCAAACATTTTCGTATCCGCAAAAAATAATTTGCGGATACAAAAATTTCCGGATACGTGTGAACGGGGTGCTTGATAGTGTTGCCATGGAAACAACCTATAGGAGTAGGCGTAGCTCAGTTAGTTAGTGCGCGGCCTTGAGAGCTTGAGGTCCATAGTTAAATCCTCAGGAACTCCACGTCTGTTTCGTTCGGTTCTCTCTGTTCTGTGTAGCTTTAATTAGCTTTAAATACCCGTTAAAAGGAGCACTGATAGAGTACAAACACTATGAGTGTGTAACATAAATACCGCTAAATACTGCTAAATTATGCAAATCCTGTTGTTTTCTATTGTTTAATTAGCACTGTTTAGTACTAAATAGTGCAAAGTGTTGCACACTTTTAGTGTTTGTACTCTAGTAGGAGGGGGTAGAGGGCGCACCTTCTAGCACATTAAACATGAGCCCTTGTCTTGGGAGATTTGAGCAACCACTCCCCGCGTTATCGAAGTAAAACAAATTACCTTTACCTTTACCTTTTTGCCCTTGGACCTAGGCTTTTTTAAAGATAAAACAAGAATCCTTAGTTCTATCTTCTGGGATTGATATTTTTAATCGTTGTTATCGCAATAATGTAGCTTATTTATAGAGACTTTTAGTTGACTTAAAATGAAAAGAGTATTCAAACATTTAATCCCATATCAATGAGAATTTGCTACTTTGCATAATTGCCTAAAAATAATCTTAAGTATAATTATGTAAACAGATGTAAGCTTATTAGCCAATCACAGACGACCAGCTGTTTCATATATTGCTGTTTCGTTAGTAGAATACTGGAGAGTTTTATCATTTTCATTAGTGCGAAAAGTATGGACACATCATAGTATGAATCAGGCTCATTCCTAATCTACAGATATTTACTTGTATCAATTACTGTACTTGGTTTCTGAAGCAAAAAACTTACTGACGTCAGTAACGCAATGCTGTTTTCTCCTGTTGCAAAACCGCATCTGTATAGTTTTACTAATCGAGTGTCATTCTACTTCATTGGTTAAAAGATATACAAAAGCGGTGCATTTTTAGACTATTGAAAAAAAAAACACATTAAAAAGGTGTACACTTTTGAATAAATTTGGTGCTCGGAAGTTCTGAAAGAAAATTACACCTAGAATGTTTCAAAGTACCCCCTCCTCCCAAAAAGAGGTACATAAAAAAGATAAAGTGTTAAATAAGCTGCAGCATACCAGCACATTGGGCAACCCAGTGCACGCTCCAGGAGCGTCTTGTCTTTCAACAACTTCACCTTTGCTTTCGAGACCTCCCTTATTAAAGAAATATTCTGAAGGTCTTAGGTAATGACCTCAACATTCAGAAGCACTAATAAAAACTGTTTGTAAAGATGTTAAACTTCTTAAGCAAGAACTTAAAGTAATGAAATTGATTCGGCTTCATTCTCCAGCAAATTCTGAGGTCAGGATGCTAAGAGACGAAACTGTGCTTCTAAAAAATATAACAAAAAGACGTAAAGGCTGAGAGAGACTCACCCAGACTGGCGCTGACATGTCCAACACAGGAATTATCGATGGGAAATGCTTCCTGTCGAGTTAATATTAATATTGAGGAAACAAAACTACCAAAAGGAATTGAAATCATTGAGAAAAATAATCAAACTGCAAAAGATCAAGCAGCAGTAAGGGGGACTCGCGATCGATGCCGTATATTTGCGGGTTTTACCCGGGGAATTACGAACGCGGGTACAGCAGATTTACGGGAATTCTGGGGTGTGTCCTTACTGCTGCTCTGTTGGGTACCGCAAACGGAGGTTAAAATATCCTTTATATATAATGGATACCATCAAAAGTATCAAGAACAAGACTGTGCGCAAACTTAGAACCCAGGTTCTGGACAGGTTAGACGCAGACTTTGCCTTTACGACATTTATGGAAGGTAATACGGATGAGACTATGACGCAGGAAAGAGCAGAACAGATAATCGACCTAATGCCCGAGGGTAATTACCGTTTGGAGTTGACCTTTATAAAGTATCTGGACGGGGAATGGATTATTGAAAGGGGCCGCAATCCCATTAGAGCGTCTGGTAAAAAGAACCTGTTCGTCTTAAGTAAGGCTACCAACCCGGGAGCATTAGAAGGAATTGACATGTTATTCTATGAGGTTGCTTACCCTGTTACAGTGGTAATTTACGGGGCGTATGAAATGCCCACGCCAGATGTAAAGAAGTTACAACCAATGCGACATCCTGGTAACTGTGTTGGTAAGCTAGTCCGGGAATTCTTTGAAGATGCTTCCCGTGGTGGTAAGTTAACCTTAAAGCGCCGAGAAGCCATTCGAAAGTGGGAGCATTCTACCCGCAAGACTGTAGGAACCATAGCCAATATTAAGAAGTTGGAAGTGGCATTAGAGCGGCGTATACATGTTAAAGATATCACAGACGGGTTTATTTACTCTGGGACTCACAAATATGGAGGTAGAGGAGCTCCTATTGTTATCTACCAACATAATGGGCACGCTTGGCGGGAACTAAGGTTTCCTAAGAAGGTTAAGACCTCAGTCTACAAAGTATCTCCGTTAGCAGACTTGGTTCATGAGAATTCCATCTGGTTAATGGACGCAGAAGGTAGGCAATTTATGACACAAGACGGTACTTTGTATAGACCCGAAATGGAACAGCTGAAGATAGACAGCGTTTGTGAAGACCTGGGTGAAGATTTTCCCGAAGTATTAAGTTCTCGTTCCCTGGACTTCTTAGCCGCAAAGAAGCGTAATGGCTGGAAGCCGACTCCTAGCGACCTTCCAATTCCAAAAGCCTGCATAGAACATGGTCACGGAGGTCTTTGGAATATGGAATACGACGAGGACGAGTATGTCTCGCTGGATATGAAACGTTGTTACCCTGCGTCTTTCAAAGGCCTAGGAGATTGTAAAGAGTATTATGACCGTTACGGACATCCGGGCAGCCAATTCTTTAGGGTAGCTTTGGATGGTACGTACGATGCCCCAGCAACAGGATTCGTTAGATTGACCAGCTGGAAGCTAAAGGAGGGATTACATCCCATAATTTACGCGTGGTATGGGAAGCATCTGCAAGAAAAGGAATGGATCCCTGTGCCGCTATTAAAGTTCCTCGAAGAACGGAAACTCCTTACGTACGCTGCTCATGAGGCAATATTATGTCGTCGGGAGTTTACCAAATGGTTGCCAGAAGACAATGCTACCGCCCGCATAGTTATTGGTAAGTTCACTCAGGGCGCAAAGGAAGGGGAGAAGCACATGCAACGCCGCTTAATCACAGATAAAGGAGAATTAAGCTTCCTCGTGCAACGAGCTCACGACCAAGGTTCAATGGTGTCAGTAGAGAAGTGGAATCATTTCACAGATTCCCTGCAACAATGGAATGCCTTGTGTTACTATCAAGACCACAGACCGCAGTATTACCATCTGCGTGCTAGCATGTTAGCTTACTCCCACATTAATCTCTTAGCGATGTTGCTGCGGTTTGACAAGGAAGACATTCCAAGAGTAGCTACTGACTCTTTGTACGTCAAACCTGCAGTGCTTGAAAAGATGCAAGAGTTCTACACCGACGACGAATTAGCAGAAAGCGGGCAATGGAGGGTCAAGGACGAAGAGATAAAGGCCTGGCGAGCAAGAGTAACCTACGACGGTAATCATACTAAAGGAACGGTAACCCCGACTGAGGAACCATTACCAAGTGTCACAGACCCCATTTCTTACCACCGCTTCTCTTATCTTTACGGAACAGGAGGCAGTGGTAAGACTACCAGAGTCCTGCAACTATTCCCTAAAGTAACCGTATTAACTCCTACACATCGTTTAGAACGCGAACTCACCGCTATGGGCTTTGAAGCACAAACTTACCATAGTTTCTTTCGTTGGAATGGCACTAAATGGGTCCCAGAAGCTATTCATGATATTCCTCCTGTGATCTTATGGGATGAAATCTGTACTGTGCCCTTAGAAATCCTAAAAGAGTTCGTAGACTTCCTAAAAGGTAAGTGCCAGGTAATCTTCGCAGGAGATCCTTGCCAGCCACCCCCAATAGCAGGGGAAATGCCCCACGAATGGCTAAAAGGAATGGTAGATTACGCAGAGGAAATTAACACCGATTACCGTAGCAAGGATCAAGTAAGGAACCTCAAAGCGGAACTAAGGGGCCTTACAGACGCTCAGCAATGTAAAGTACTCCGTAAGAGAGTACGAGCCAAGTCCTATGAGGAATTCTTACAGGCCTGGAACCCCAAAGATGTTGTCTTAAGTAGTAAGCGTGCTTCTCAGGCCCGTATTCAAAAAGATCTGTTAAATATTCACCGCGAAAGATTCCCCACTAATCTCGTACCCGTTTGCTATAAGCCCCGAGATACCAGAATGCAGAAAAGAGACGTACGGGTACCTGGCACTGACATTACTTTAGAGAACGCAGTTACCCACGATAAAGCCTGGGTGCAAATGAAAGACGTAGAAAGGATTACTTCCCACCCCGATTAAAGACTTGGTTACTGCATGACGGTACATAGTGCCCAGGGATTAACCGTAAAAGAAACGATGTGGATCATAGACCAGCGTTTGTGTTGGAGTAACTTAATTTACACCGCCGTAAGCCGCGTAGAATACGCCAAGCAATTGAAAAGAGCTTGGGGTCCGCAACTGCGTTACGATAAGACCCCAGATAACGTAGCCAAAGAGAACATTACGAAGAAACTCCTTCGCTACAAGCGCCACGACGAAGAAAAAAATATGACGTTCGACCTCTGCGTGGACGACGTCTATAAGAAAGGGGCAAGGTGTGCCAAATGTAACATACCTCTACTATGGAGGTTTGACCCGAATGACGATCAGCAGTTCTCCGTGGATCGTATCAACAACAAACGCGGGCATTGCAGAGGTAACTTAAGACTGACATGCCTAGAGTGTAATCGGGCGCGCGGTGCTGCGCTACTCTGAGTCTTTGGGGACTATGAGCAGCTCTTCCATGACAAATCCACGGCTTGGGCCATTTAGGTAATACAACACGGGTTGCCCTTCCTTGGTGACGGACTTCGAAATCTCATACGTTTCCAAAGACCAGTTAGGATCCGTGGCTCTCTTACTGCCACCTTCGAGTTCCCCCGGCTGATAGAGGTATCTGACCACTATGTTGCGGGGTAGCTTTTTTTCCTTCAGTCCGACCGCCCTCGAACTTCTGACGTAGGACTTGTGTTCCACGTGTTTCTCTTTTATGGCATCCTTGGGTTTTATTCCCGTAGCCCTGGCCGCCTCGTTGTTCAAAGCCGCGATGACCTGGGGGAGCCTCTGAGTCCATTCCCTGTTACGTTTGGAGGGATCTTCCAGCTCTTTCCAATACTGGTACCCAAAGAGACGCTCGGCCAAGGTTTTATTAAATCTTTCGACGATGCTCTGACCCCTGTGGTACTCAGCTTCGGCTCTCCTAATTTTAGTGCTGTGGTCTTTCAGGGTCTTAGTAACCACGCCCATGAACTCTGTCCCCGCATCCACTTGCAGCAGCTTAGGCCATTTCAAGACGCGCTTATAAATCCTACCTAGGGCTTCTGCGACTTCCCCAGAATCCTTGCTGGTTATGGGTTCGGCGTCCTTGTATCTGCTTGCGATATCAACTACGGTCAAAGCGTATTTATAGGTCTTTCTTCTCACCTTGTCGTGCGGTAAGAAAAGCAAATCCGCCTGATGAACTTCATTGGGGGCATTTACGGTGAAGCTGGGTCTGGGAATGTACTTGGGCACGGGAAGATAGACCTGCTAGAGGGTTTGTTTTCTTAGCCAGTTCTTAGCCGTTTCATCTGATACCCTGGCCGCGGTCGCGAGTTTTTTAATAGCCGACGCTCCTTTCCAATAGCCTTCAGGCCCATAGTAAATCTTTTTGAGTTTGTCCTCTACGCGGCCCATTATATGAATAGAATCGCGCTTCGCTTGATTCAAGCGAAGGATAAAACAAGATTGATCTTACGTCCATTGAAATCCACCGTCTTTCCGTCCACTTTAATGGTGATGTTTATGCTTTCCACCAAATTAGACAAGTCATAGCTCAAAGAAATGGGAGTGTATTCTACTGGGTCAAATGGATTACCTTTGGGCAGAAACTTGGACATAAGAGAAGACTTTTCTCCATTGTTGTAACTATGGACCAAGTCGCAATAGACTTCATAAGAGGATGCGACTTTCCATTTTACGTCATATGTACTGCCGCTATTTATCGTGGTACTAGTAAGACCTAGGAGTTCTACCAATGAACTGTCCTTTAAATTAGCGCTCCCACTATTTTTCTTGAATTTCATTTCATGGGGTAATCCTGTGCTAAGAGTATATCCATGCTTTGCTAGCTCCTTAGCCAGTGTTATGGGGGTGTAATGGGAATCTGGTATTTTTGGTTTGGTGCCGGAAGTTCCGATGACAAAGCCATTAATTAAATTATACCAAGAATTGTACAAAGAACAACTAACCAGCCGGACCCTTTCCGCGCGGATGGGAGGATTCAGATAAGTGGTAAAGTTATTCTCATTGCTTTCCAAAAAGACGATCATTATATTAGATACGCCAAGGCCACGCCTCCTGCTAGCCCTGCGACTCCTACGAAGACCAACTCACTATCTTTTTGTTTCTTAGAAGGCTGGTAGTAATTCTTGAACTGAGGCTTTTTTAACGCCACTGTGGGATGCGCTTGCGCATAAAGTTTAAAGGCATAGTCTGTATTTTCAAAGTTCTTATCCGCCTGCATTTTGTCTTGGTAGTTCTTGTCCAACCAATCCCTGTAAGCTTGTCTTTTTTCATTCCAAGCCGCCACATCCCTTTGATATTTCTCCAGCGCTAAGTCGTGTCTCTTCCTTTCGGCGGCTAATTCTCCGCTTTTGTCGCCTCTGACTAATCTATCCAAATACTGACCGCCATAATTAGCTCCAGTGAATGCTAAAGCTGCAATAACTCCGCCTACGACTACGCTAGCCATATATATTACACCGTAGGCAGGTACTTTTCCTTCCGTAGGTAATCCTTTAGCATGATAGCCCCGCCAACGGCAGCGGTCATCTTAGCAAAGTTAGCGAAGCTCTTGCTTGGGTCTTCAGTAAAGTCTTCTTTGAGCACTTTCTTACCTACCCAACCAATACCCGCAACGATGGAAGTAATAATAGCTGCTTCTTCAACAGTTTTCAACAACGCGGTTGACATTATATTACAAAGCGAGAAGGTTATTACTCCATTTCAGGGATCTTACTTTTTCTAACCTCCGCAGGTGCGCGATATGTTGCGGCCTCCCACTTTACTTTTGGCTTCGTAGCCCGCCATTGTAAGTAGAGGCTGCCTGCTGCTATAGCAATTCCTAACGCGCCAATGACGTACCCAGGATTAATAAAGGATTCCTCTTCTTTTTCCTCCACCTTTTCTTCTTTTTTGGCTTTGTTCTTCCTGTTCATCTCTGCGAGCTTCTTTCCGGCAGCGACTCTGCCTGGAGATTTAGCCTTGGTAATCTTGGTATCTTCTACGGGTGGTTGTTCTTCGGTGCCACTCATCTTATATTAAGGGACTTGAAGGACTTGACAAGTAACTTGATGACGACTTGAGAATGAATTAAGTAAGTACTTAAGGACGACTTGACTAAGTACTTGAGGTGACTTGACAACGACTTGACTAAGTACTTGAGGACGACTTGACTAAGTACTTGAGGTGACTTGATCAGGTACCTCAGTAAGTGCTGCCTGGAAAACCTTTTCGACTTCTCTGTCCTTCTTGAAGTCCTTCCAAGACACCAGTACCTCCTTCAAGTCGACATGCTGAGCTACGTGCAAAGCCGCAGAGGCGACTGCCATTAACTTATCGCACTTCAAAGACAACCACCCGCAGGTTATCTTAAGTTCTTGGGCGATGACATAGTCCTCGCTTATGTCCTTCTGTAGTTGCTCCACGTCGTCTATGGGCAGCGCAAGTCCGAGAAGCTTGGTGGCAAGTCGGATAGCGGAGTCTGCTACGGCGTCCGTGGTCTTACTTGCAAGGGCGGCCTCGTACCTCTTATGGAACTTCTTGACTTCCTCTTCTGACAACTTATTAACCTGCTCATGGGTAAGTTCCTTGCCTATCATTTCTTTACACTTCCCCGAAGACACAAGGATGTTAAGTTGTTCCTTGAGGTTACTTTCATCTAACTGCGTGGGGACTTCATCTATCAACTGCTCAATATCCATATACATTAGGAATCATAGATTCCAACCGTGTAGGGAAACCTCAAAGAGAAGATCATTTTGGAATGTTGGTGCGTTTTTAAATGCCGCATGTATTCATGCAACTGTTCCTTGGATATCTCACCGCCGTAGTCGCTTAAGATGGTTTCCAGGTCAGACTTACTTGGAGTATAAAATACGACAAGTGAACCTATGTTTTCCCTAAAGGGTTTAGAGACGCTGGTAAGCTGCTGGGAAAGCAACCAAACGCTGATATTGTCGTGTCTGCCGCTGAAAGCGAGCTTCACTAATTCGGAAGTGCGTCTTTTTACGTCGTCCCCACAGGCAATGTCGTCCAATATGAGGAGTATCTGTGTATTCTTGGGGAATTGCTTGTGCTAAAACTTCAAATGGCTGGATAACTCATTAGGATCTAAGATATCCACAAAGAAGTCGTCATCTTTCACTCCTATGCCTTCCCAGGTGCGGTTATTCACGTAGGTGGGACAAAGCAGCACTATGTAGTCGAAACGGTATCTAAAGGGTCCTAATAGCTGCTCCACTACGAACTGGGTCTTTCCGCAGCCGGTGGGTCCTACTATCAGAGCGTTACAAGGCATGTGATCTGGGTTCATATATATGGAGCCAGTGGAAGCAGTAAGAAGGATTACCGCCGACGCAAAGGATAAAAAAGACACCATAGAAATGCAAAGGGAGGAGATAGACCGGTTAAAAGAGCGCGTGCAGGAGTTGTACGATGAAATGTGTGGTCTGAAGCGTGCAGAACGGTTTGGCGCCTTGTTGACGATGGCGACGTGGGCTAAGGAGTCCGTTAAGGACTTCATTCAATATCCCCCCTAGAATGTTAACAATTAGGTTAGATCTTTGTTAAGGAATAACATACCTCGAATTAAAGGCACCCGATAATGTTACCAATTAGGTTAGATCTTTGTTAAGGAATAACATACCTCGAATTAAAGGCACCCGATAATGTTAACAATTAGGTTAGATCTTTGTTAAGGAATAACATACCTCGAAATAAAGATGTCTTAGAATGTTAACAATTAGGTTAGATCTTTGTTAAGGAATGACATACCTCGAAATAAAGATGTCTTAGAATGTTAACAATTAGGTTAAGTAATTGTTAAGATGTTATATAGTGGTTATCGTACTGTTATGTATAGATGGACTGCGCGGCGTGTAAAAAGAAGTTTAGCTCCAAGCAAAGACTGCAATACCATGTCCGTAATGGTGTTTGCACAAAGAAATTGAGTAAAGTTTGTAAGGATTGTGGTAAGGAATTCAGTACTGTTCAAAAGATGCGACAACATCAGGACAAGCGTATTTGCATACTTTGCAAGGGCTGCAATAAGGAATTCCCTTTGGGAATGCAGCAACACTTAAAGAGAGGAGTTTGTGATCAGACCAGGCAGTGTGGTTTCTGCAATAAGATACTTAGTAGTCGACAACGTCTTCAAACGCACCGGAAAACGCATGAACTAAGTTATAAGTTCCACTTTAGGAGCTACGACTTAGAAGGCGTGGATTGCTACCAATGTGCGGATTTGATGAGTCGCTGCCCGCATAAAGAGGATTACTTGAGGAATCGCATAGATTACCATAAGAAAATAGTCCGTACTTTCCCCTCCTTTGAACGCGCCGAAGGCGTTCCGTGGACTAAAAGGGAGTATTGGAGGCAGGAGTGTGATCGCTGTGGTTGTGTCAGAGAAGAAGAACATATCTTCAACTGCTTAACAATTACTTAACCTAATTGTTAACATTCTAAGACACTCTTTGAAATAGCTTCCGGGTGTCTTAACAAAGATTTAACCTAGATGTCAACGTTATCAGACATCTTTATTTCGAGGTATGTTATTCCTTAACAAAGATTTAACCTAATTGTTAACATTATTGGGTGTCTTTATTTCGAGGTATGTTATTCCTTAACAAAGATTTAACCTAATTGTTAACATTATTGGGTGTCTTTATTTCGAGGTATGTTATATGCTAGCCTACGCAGCTGCCTTTCTGGGAGGCATTCTAATTACCCTTTCAATATATGGACTGTATTACTTGCGAACTACCTGCCGACTGCATTACGACTCCCAAAACACGTAAAAAATACACCTGCCTTCATTGCGACAGGGTATTCTCCGAAGGATCCTTTGTGGGGCATTGGTGCTCTGCGGATCCTAAAGCAGACGTCCTTACGAATGCAGAGGACTCTCAGGCTCATACTTGACTACGTCAAATGCCCACCTGCCATCCTTTTTACCGTGACTCATAACATGGGTAACGTCCTGCCCTTCGATGGCGTACCTTATCCTATCGGGCGCCCAAAGGGTGTATGTTCTTTTTTTATTCTTTAAGACCAAGCGCAGGCGGTCCAAGTCTTCGAAGACCACATAATTCTTTATCTCGTAGATTTCCCCTATTCCTAAATCCTTCCAGCGTGTCTGGATGAACTTTAACTCGTTAAATTTATCCTTGTCCATATATTCTATGAAATATCTTTAAGTGTGTTGCCAAAGTCTCCGAGGTTTTAAAGACCTTACAACACCACCTGCAGGGAATTCGTAGGTGTTCAGCATACGCAGTGATCTCCCTGCAGATTTCGTCGTAGTCGCTGCCTACGAGCACCTTATAGCCGTTTTCTTCATACCTCTGTAAGAGTAGTTGCTGATCTTCAGATAACCTGCCGTTGCCTTTCGGGGTCTTTAGCTCTATGCAGAATCCACAGTAATGTGTATGCGCATTCAAGATCATTAAGTCGGGTTGACCGCGTTGATATCCTTTCTGCCAGCACTTTATACGTTTGCCAACCGAATCCTGCAGTTCACCCAGACCAGGGGCTATGAGCATTTGGGGGTAAAACCTGCGGATGTAGTCCACTACCTTTTTATGTAAGTCGAACTCATTTTCTATTTTGAATACCAACTTGTTTGGACCGTCGAAGCGCTTGTCTATTGCATATTTACCCGTCTTACGCAGCGTGGGTAGGACTTCCTCAAAGACCCAATCACGAAACTCCACAGCTTTGGGTAGTTTGGAGCTAAATATCAGTTCGTACAAACCAGGTTCGGATATAAACACGGCATTTGGTTGCGTAGTAAAGGAGCGGTGATTCGCAGCCCCTTGTAGATCAACCCATTTTTTCTGGTATTTCTCAGATACGTGTGCTCTAATTGCATCTCTAGGGCGCTCATAGCCCAACGCCAAAGCCACCTCCTTCGCTTTGAAGTACAAAGTTTCGCCTTGCACTATGCATTGCAGTTTCGTACAGTTGTTTTCAAATATTTGCAGCATTGTATATCTAAGAAACATTTTAACCTTAATAGGCAACACTTTTAAGTTGGTTCATTTCTACGCTCAGTTGCGCGTCAGACACCACAAAGACGTAGCAGTTTATCTTGTCGCCGTCGCCCGCGGAGGCATTTTTGGTGCGCTTGATCTCCAATGTTATGCCATCCTGGGTGTTTACCAGCCGCAGACCCTGACCATGTAGGTCTTCGTCGTTAATGGTGCGCATGTCAATCCATAACGCGTACTTATCATTAAAGAATTCCTCGGGGCTAATTTGGTCGCCAAACTTGCGCATTGCCTCCCTGTACACGTCTGCGGGCTTTATTCCCTGCGAGTAGACCTTGTTTGGAACGCCGTTTATGTTGACCCCTACGTTAGTAATGTTGGTAGTACGCGCCATGACTCGTAATCACTTCAAAATCCAAAGGGATAACGTACTTGCTACCATAGGCGGTCTTTACCCTCGTCGCGTCTGCTACTGCGGTTGCTCCGCCGGAGTCCGTAGGCGCGGGGTTGGTTTCACTGCGAAGCTTACGAATAATAACGCTTCCAATTCCCTGCTCTATCTTTTGTGCACGGTCAAAGGCTGTTAGCCACAGATCCTTATACGTGGTGTACAAATCGTACCTATTCAAATCCAAGAGGGATTCCCCTGCGAACTTGATTCTCATCTTAGAAACGAGGTTCCTACCCACGTTATTGACGGTATAGCGCTTGTCCTTGGTGCTTGGTTGTATTGCTAGGTCAAACCTTAGCGCCAGGGTACCAGGAACCAATACTAGGTTATCCGTTAGGCGGGGTACGCCCACATACAGCGTCTCCCCTGGCTTAGCGCTAGAAGGTGTGAATGTAACCCGGTGAAAGGTGCGTTCTGCTTTCAGTCCGCCAACCTGCTTAGGTAATACGTTGGGATTTAACTTTGAGCTTATCATATATAATGGAAGTAGAAGGGACGGATTTCGATCCCACCACTGAAGAAGGTCAAGTCGACATTAACGACGAAGAATACGAGTCTTTGCTTCCTGATAACAACGTAGACTCCCGAGGCCTCTTCGACAAGCTAACACGCAAGTATGGCAGCAGGGCCCGCGATGCTATGCGTTCCTTAAGAGATAAATTCAAGTCTAAGAACCCCCACACACCCATTCCGGAGTACTTACAAATGGAATCCCTTGGCGTGCGGTCGGACTTAACAGCGGACCTCCTCAATGACCTAAGAGAGCGATACCCAAACATAAACCTGGCTACTTTGGACTTCCAAATAGGAGACAAAGGGCAGGTTCAAGTTAGAGAATCGGGTAGGGAAAAATGGCACAACCTGTATCAAAGGAGAAATACCAGCCTGCTTAACAACCAGCTTCCAAAAGGAGTCACAAATGCGCTGGGAACGCCCAACTTGACGATGCTAAGCACTTTGACTCAAGAGGAAACAAAAGTTGCTCAAAGGGCCTTTATTAGAGGTATTTCGAAGCCTGGCTACAAAGATGCCCTCAGATCCGCAATCAGACTGCAAGAGGAGCGCCAGGAAAAACTCAACCAATTAGAGACCGTCAAAGAGGAAAAAAGCAAACAACTTGAAGAACTTCCAAAAGATAGCGACGCGACTGGAGGCTTGGTGAGCTTCTTGCAAAAGGTAAGAGCTGAAAAGGAAGCACTTCAAAAGGAAATGCAGGAAAATAAGGTAACCATCAACGACCTTAGGCGACAACTCGACGAAGCAACCAAGAAAGGGGGTAATGTCGATAGTCACTTTAATGCCGTCCAGGAGGAAAACCAAGCATTGCAGGGGCGTATAGAAGAATTAGAAGACGAATTCATGAAACAAAGTAGGTTGACCACTGAAAGCCATGTCGCCGAAATTGCAGACTTTAGAGCTAGGCTTTCTAAGCTGTTGGAAGAAAAAAGCGCCGCAAGAAATCAGCTAAGGGCTGCTTTGAATGAATCGGCGGGAAAAGACGCAGAACTACAGCGCCTGGGAAAAGAATTGATGGAGTCTGTTGACAGAGAAAGGCAAGTAATGGTGGACAAGGCAGTGGCGGAGGAACGAATACGACAACTTCAACAGGCCGTCGAAGACCTGGAGGGGCAAATAGAGCGGCAGCAAGAAGTAGTTGCGGACCAAACTCGTCCCGAAGAGGAAAGGGAAGCAGCTCAAAGGGAAGTAGAGACTCTTCAGGAAAGGGTTGCAGAATTACGGACGCAAAAGGACAACCTGGAAAGAGAATTGGGACTTACCACCAAGGAAAAGATAAAAAGAGCCCTTTTGAAGTATGGCGTTCCGCTGGCATTCGCGGTTGCTATTAGCACCGTAGTAGGAGTCATCCTATCCACGCTTAAGGCTACGGGCGCGGGCGTAAAGAAATTAGGCAATGGGCTGACGGACTTGGGAAAAAAGATGGCAGCCGGTCTTCCTGGGCTGCTGGGTTCGGTTGTTTCCTTGGCACTTAGGGCCGGCGGCGAACTGTTGAAGTTCGTGGGGAATAACATTTGGATCTTGGTTGTCGCTATTGGAGTGGTACTCTTGAAGAAGATGAAGGGTTAATCTCATCTGGGTACGTTACTGGGGGCTTATCGTCGTCGTGCGTCCGAGGTGTTCTCGACTGGGGATAAGTAAAGATAGTATTCGCGCCGCCTTGATAATGCGAAACTAAAGGTATAAAAGTCATAGTACTAATGGTCTTATGATTCCAGGCAGCGTCCGCCGGAGAAGAAGCTGCCGAATAGGCGGTATTTATCCCAACAATACCCGGTAGGTTGACAGCAGCACGATCGCTTGGGCGAACTTGAAGCCTCGCGCGTTGACAGTTGGCTATTATGTGAAAAGTTACCGATGTTAGGTTCTCCGAGCTTATGTATGCAGGCTCGAAAGTAAAATGAGTCAAATGCCTCTTATTATCTTTTTTCCTGTAGGGCTGTAGTGGGCGGTCATTTTCATCAAGAATTCTAAGCCCAACGTTAGCGTTATTCCACGTGTTAATGCTAATAGTGCATATGATTATACCAAGACCTCCAACCTTTACCTGCAGGTTGGTATCATACCATCTATCACCAAAGTACTCCTTCTCCTCTAAGTAATAGAAAACCGAATCTTCCTTTACATGTGCGTTGTTCATATATATCTATAGACTAAGCACCGTAAGGGTGCTAATAGTTTTGTGATTATAAAAGTAATCTCTTTGATCCTCTATGCTATTTACCGTAACCTTTCCCGTATCGTCTACGCGCATTTGCAGCTTTACCTTCCCATGGCAGTCGGCAACCATGTGTAAAGTCCAAACGGAATGATTTTCAAGGCTG
Source organism: Actinia tenebrosa (assembly GCF_029948245.1). Classification (NCBI taxonomy): domain Eukaryota; kingdom Metazoa; phylum Cnidaria; class Anthozoa; order Actiniaria; family Actiniidae; genus Actinia; species Actinia tenebrosa. Next base: position 5,064,479 of record NW_028292576.1, read on the forward strand.
CCTGGGTTGGGCTCTACGGAGAAATGCGCAGGCTCCCTGTTGTTCGTCTTCACGCGCATGGGTTGTAGTATGCCATTGTCATCGCAGAAACGAAATCCTACGTTGGCATGGCTGGTCGCACCAATGCAAATACTACAAAGGATCAATTTCTTACCTGAATAATTCAAATTCACGGACATGCCCGTGACATCAACCCAAGATGCTTGGGTGTATTTTTTCTTGCCTGTGTAAGTCGTATAAACACAATCTACTCCAGTTACGTAGGGGTTGTTCATCGCCATATATAATAACTCAGACCAACGCCCGCGGCGGCTAAGCTGGCTTTTAATAAGTTATGGTCATATTCCTCAGGTATCGTAGGTAGGACCTTCTTCTTGATTACGTTTTTTGGTTTCCCTGCAGGATTCTCTACGTGCTCCTTCTTTGGCTTCTCCACGAAATGGGGAATGTTCCTAAGAGTGTCAGAGTTCACGTCATTCACCCCAAACTTCATATCCTTAGTAGCTCGCTGCAGTTTGTTGTTGTATCCTACTACAGAGCCAGAATTTATAGATAAATTACTAGGCATTAACCAACAACCCGGGGCTACTGCGTAGTCCAGTCGGGCCTTAGAATTTTGTATGGCTAGTTGGTACCGCTGTACGCCCTTGCTAATGTCGCCCTCCAAGATCGAACTTTCGAATAGAATCAAAGCTTCGGCTCGCGTTTCTTCTGCGGCGCCGGTATTCCCCACTATGCTGGATCGGGTGTTTACCTGAGCTCCCAAAATGGAATACACATAAGCTTCTATGCTGCGATTCAAACGGGCAAGGCCGGCTTTGATTAGTCCTTTACCTCCAGAAGGTACGAAATTAAAGTATTGCTTTGCGTGTTCGTCGTTGGTAATCTTAATAATCAGTGGATTGGCCCCGGCATACTTACCACCCTCGTCTTTGAACAGAGGTCCGTCTCTGACTTCCTTAGTGGTCTTGGCATTTGGTTCAAAGAAGGTGCTACTGTCGTGAGTTTCTTTGTGATACCCAGTGTCCCACTGCAACCGCAGCGTATGCACTTCCTTATCGCTTAGCTCGTGCCCACCAATCCCCCAATAAGCCCAAATATGCCCCAGCCCATTGTTAGCGCCCGTAGTGCATCGGAAATCCTTCCCTACAACACCAAACTCCTTACAAAGCCTGTTATAGGCCGGCACGCTGTATTTGTTATCTCTTGGATAAAACGTGGCATCTCCTGGTAATGCAGTAACGCCCATCTCATGCAGTATTCTTCTAACCGTAAAGTGAAAATGAAACATAAATATTGAATTCTTCATTAAGTTTGCACTTACACCACAGCCGCTAGTGGCACACCAAACCGCAAAGTTCAGCTGCTGCGGCCAATAACGTATGTTAGGACCACTTAACCATTCATGAGATTCCTTAGCGGTGGTATGATTAATGGGCACGTTTTTGAAGATATCTCGCACCTTTAACGGAAAGGAATGCTTGTTAGAGATCCGCATGTTCAATGTCAAATCCAAACTTGGATGTTCATCAAATGAAACCGTGGGTATCGGATAAGTACTGGTACCAAGCAATAATTCCTTTGACCAACCTTGCACGGGTTTAGGCTTATGCGGTAAGATCTTAGGATGCTTCAGCTGAGAGTCTATCTGATCGACCAGCGTAGGTTTCAAATTCTCATTGCTGTACATTCTGGAGCCGTTGAAGTAAATCCCATCGGGTCTTCTTTCGAACTTACTAGGGTCTGCATGCGGAAACATCTTCCTAAAGGCCCTCCAGTTCCAGTAATCCCTGTTGTCATGATGTGACTGCTCCTCAATATCATTCCCAAAAGCGTCGTACATTAGTATATATAATGGATGTTATACCATCAGCACCTACGTTGTACCCAGATGTTCCCTATACTACACCTAACGAACTAAACGCCGAAAACTTTCGTCTGAATAAAGCAAATCTAATCCTGGCTTACTTGGAAGGGCAGACAAAACACTACGAAAAAGTCCGAAAAAAGTACGTCAGAGCCCGGAGTACGCTACATAAGATTGCGATAACTTCAGGATCCATATCTGTTGTGTTAACGGGCTCCGGCGTTGCTACTTCGCTTACTGGACCGGGAATAATCGTTGGAGTTCCTTTGGCCGGCGTTGGGGCAGCCTGTGGTATTATCTCGGCTGTTGCTACGGGCATTATGAAACAGTTGTCAAGCACAATATCAAAACACGATACAACAATAGCTCTGTCAAGGGCTAAAGTAAATACGATCACTGACCTTGTCTCAAAGGCTTTGCGTGACAGAAAGATAGACGACGTAGAGTTTTCGCTTATCTTAGCTGAAGAGGAAAAGTACGAGAAACTAAAGACGGACATAAGGAATAAAAAAACCATCGTGAAAGATCTTTCCGAGGAATCTCGCAAAAAGATTTACCAAGAAGCGAAAGAAGAGCTTCAAAGAAAGCTTGCTCAGTAAACATCTGCTTTGAAAAAAGCGTGACAGGATTCTATTTACATATCGAACGTCAGTCTAGAAAATATGCAAATTAGAGTGTAAGACATAAATATAATAATTTTCACATACATAAGCGTCCAGATGTGTCTGGCGTTCGCTTGTGATCGTGGACTTTGGGGCTGGGGAGGCCTAAAGTCCCGAGTTCGAGCCTCGCTGTAGATGCATTTGGACCGGTTGCTGTGAGTGAAAAAAAAGCCTCCCCCACTCACAGCAACCGTGGGGGGAGGGGTGGAAAGTGCGATTCAACCCCGCGATGGGGGGTTTCGCGATTGGAAAAGTCAGGGGGTGTCTCGGGACGCTGTCCGGAGTTCACCCTCTGGTGGGTCGTAAGAAAGATATATGTGTACGTACTAGAGGGCCTCTGGCGCGGGATGAAATAAGCCCCGTAAGCCCAAAATGCAAAAAACCCCACTGGGGATAGCTTGGTGTTCTGCGCGATGCATTCCCCAGTGGGGTTTCTGGCAAAATAAACGCCAGTTTTGCATTTTTATTTTCTCGGAATCCATCCTAACAGGGGGTGGTTGGGGTCTATTTTGTAAAATATTTCGTAAATTACGTCAGGATAATAAGGAATATCCTTATTCAACCGACAAAACATCCACTCAGCTCTGCTCATATCAGAAACCTCGGGAATAGACTTACCGGTAATTTCAGACAAAAGATAGGGAATAGCTTTGTAATATTTCCCTAGCTTTAATTTTTTCAATGTCTTCCGTAGACTTTGTGGGGTTGGCTCTTCTAAGTGGTCTATGATTTCCTCCCATACTTCATCGTCTAGATATACCGGTCGAAGACCTTGGATATGACTCATCCAGTCCCTGAAGTATTTTATTCTCTTGTATGGGGTCTTCTTACGTCCTCCATTGGCGTAATATTGCTCTTTGGTAGCATTTGGTACGGCATTACGAATATTCTTACCACATTCGTAACACTGTGCTGACGTGTCGTCTTCTATTTGCATTTTCTTGTCACAACACCAGAAACCCTTGGGCTTAGGTATGTTAACTTTAGGTGCTAAGCAAACTATGCAGAAGTTGTTTACGAACTCTTTACATTCATGCATCGTATATCCAACAGAATACCTTATACTTCGTTTGCGGTACCCAACAGAGCAGCAGTAAGGACACACCGCGGAATTCCCGTAAATCTGCTGTACCCGCGTTCGTAATTCCCCGGGTAAAACCCGCAAATATACGGCATCGATCGCGAGTCCCCCTTACTGCTGCTGATCAAGATATAGAGAAAAAGTAAATACTGAGTACTCAGACTTACCCAGTATTTTTGTTTCTTAAAAACAAAATACAAAATTCGTCAATTTGCTTCCCAATTACTATAACCGGTTCCAAAATATTTTGGGCTTTTCCATTTTAGAAAAATAGAAGTGATTTGTTATGATTATCGCAGGTTTAAGCACAGGTAGCCCAAGCTTGGTTTCTGTGGTGTCCTGTTATAAAGAAATGTATGGAGATTCATCAAAAATTTCAATAAAATCATCGAAACGTGACATAAAGCCTCGAAATTTTACCCTATCATTGAGAAATAGCACTTCTTTGTGAATTTAGCACATTTTTTGAATTTAGCCCATTTTAAGATTTTTTCCCCCACCAGTAAGAATAAAGAGAAGGTTGGAAACTTGAGTCCCAAAAGCGAACCATCACGGGTCTTTGAAACCTCGTACGTCTTCGAATTTTCTTTCCAGCGCCAAATTTTAGTCATGACCCTTCTCTCACATCCCTATAGAACCGAGAAAGTCGCATTAGAGATTAATATTCGCGTCTTTAAGCCATGAAATTTGCCTGTATTCACATACTACCTCGCTTGTTCTGACCCGTGCTTGGAGCTCACTGTACACCAGTTCAACGGATTTCTTTCGGCAACCGACCCGAGGTCACGCTAGTCTCCTTCGCAGCCGTTCTTAGGGTCGTAAATGCGGGTCTTTAAAAAGACGCGAAGACTAATCTCTAATGCGACTTTCTCGGTTCTATAGGGATGTGAGAGAAGGGTCATGACTAAAATTTGGCGCTGGAAAGAAAATTCGAAGACGTACGAGGTTTCAAAGACCCGTGATGGTTCGCTTTTGGGACTCAAGTTTCCAACCTTCTCTTTATTCTTACTGGTGGGGGAAAAAATCTTAAAATGGGCTAAATTCAAAACATAACCACGCACAGCGAAAGAAGTGCTATTTCTCAATGATAGGGTAAAATTTCGAGGCTTTATTTCACATTTCAATGATTTTATTGAAATTTTTGATGAATCTCCATACATTTCCTTATAACAGGACACCACAGAAACCAAGCTTGGGCTACCTGTGGTTTAAGTTAACCAAGGCAATGAGCCTTTTCATAGTTTAAGAATCAATTCCACTGCGCATGCGATTTTATCCCGAATTTCTCACCTTCTTTTGTTTAATTAAGAACGAAAGGAGGTTTAGACAAAAGAAGGTGAGAAATTCGGGATAAAATCGCATGCGCAGTGGAGTCGATTCTTAAACTATGAAAAGGCTTATTGTGAGAGGGGCCTAGGCCCAAGTGAGAGACGGAGACGACGAGAGCGTATGTTTGAGAGATCGTGTGTCTTGGAGAGTAGAAAATAAATTTGGATTAAAACTGATTGGAAATCGAGTTACAAAATCGAATTGATTTTTTTGGTTGATTTTTCAGTACAAATGTTTTTGCACTTCATTTTGAAACAAAAACTTTAGGTATTATCTCCATCGTGTCATTTGAAATTTCATTTGAGTAGTTTTTATTGAAAAAAAAAAAGGAGCAGTCTGGTGGAAGGTATGCTTCTTGTCATCATTTGTCCAAAGCAATACTCAAAATTTTTGATCACCCCCACCGAAAAGAATGACCAATTATGAAGAATTTCGATATAAATAATTAAAAAAATTGCCGGTTGCGAGAAATTTGATGGAGACGAGGAACGTGTATCTTTTGACGTCACTAGTCTCCCTCTTTACAGCAATCCCTACCGACATCATTGGAAAAAATTACCCATACATTTTGAATATTTGCTCTTTTCGGTCTTTTTTCTCTCTTTCCAAAGCAAAAGGTTGTTCTTAAAAGTAAAGTTATATAGCAATAGTAAACTGCGTTACAAAACATCCTATATGACCCGTAAATCTTCTGTCTTTTTTGCTAATTAGTAGTTAGCGTGTTTTCGACGCTACGAAACCTAAGAAACCATTAAAGGCGAATGTATAGGCCAACAGATAGTATGAGCTTATAAAATCAGCAAAAATACGGTTCTAAATTTTAACAAATTCCTATGAATTATATACCAAAACGTTCAGGAAAGCCCGGGGTTTTCAAATCCACTTCTGTTTTTTTGACAGGTTCTGTTTTATATCAAGGAGAGACAATTTTCTAGCTTGACCCCGGTTATGTCATGCATTTTCTCTTGTAAAATACATCCAATAACGTACATTCAACTCAAAAAGTACGGTGGTTTTTTTTCAATAGGATTTAATCTAAACCATATAATACAGTCCGTGAATAGCTGAATTAACTGAATCCACTTCTGTTTTTCGCCTAGATAGTCATAATTTTGAGAAAAGATCCAAAAACCGTGTTTTTGAGAAATAATATGTATGAGCTCACATGAGGGGGCGTGAGCTTGAAATCGTAGCTGTCCAAATGTTAACAGATTTTTTCTGATGGCCATCTCAGCTGTAAACGCTAGACTAGCACAAGAACGCACCAACCTCACTACCACTGACGTTTATGTTCTTTTGTTTAAATTCCACCAAATTCATTTTTTAAAAACACTTTCTACCTAAAATGAATGGTACTGCGATGGGATTTCATATACCTGTTGAAGCTAGATCCCACGCAAGCTTCACAGCTACATCTAGAATCTTGTGATATGTAGTTAACTAACACACTATGGTATTTCAGCGGGTTTTTGACCACGCGCATGCTCTTTGGTTCAAAAACGAATTACCAATTTAGTTGTGGATGTCAATTTGATAAAACAGAAAACAGGTTTTTGACCAATTATCGATTTTGTATTGACAAGTGCATATAATGGGCCGCTTTGTGAATTATTGCTGAATGAACTTGTGGTATTCGATGTTTGTTTCATCAACCGTCGAGGTAAGTCATCAAGATTTTGTGACATCTTTCGGCTCTAAATTCCGCGTCCTTAAATTCAAAAGTGCCTTTTTCTACTTGGTTCAGCATCTTATTTTTGTCAGTTATCTTAAAACCCGACTGGTGAACGAGTTGGGTGAGGTTGTATTTTTTTAGGAATTGATTGGTTGGATGATTCAATGTTCCTTTTTATTCTCTCAAGTCTCACGCATTCCTTTCCAAAATGCAAGTGCTTGCGAAAAAAGCTATAGTATAGACAAGAAGTACGTTTATCTTTTCCCTTAGTAAAGTCATAACAACCAGTATATTTCGCTATTAGAGCAAAACTCTCATTTATTTCTTTAGCATGAATTTACATTCATATTCTATATTTTATTTGAATACCTGGAAGTCAACCAAACCAAGGCCTGACGAGCCATATTTTCATGTTTTCGGAACCTTTTGAGTAAAATTCGCGTGATAATTCTGTCGTGACTACATTTCCCTTCATGTAGTAACCTCTAAGCACAGTATATGTGGTCTTTAATCATTTCAAACAAATAATTTCTTGTTTTACTAAATGTAATTTAAAAATTTGGATGGCAAATTTCTGCATATGTCAATATTTTGGCGTAATTGTTATTTAGAAACTTTAATTCAACTCGAAATTATACACTCGTCATTTAGCAGATGTTCGACTGACGTACCGCAGTGTTATTTCTTCGACAAAAAGCGTAATCTACAAATGGGATATCATATTGTCGTCCTATGTCAACATATTTCAGTTTGATTACGGAGATTTGGGTTTACCCTTTTTGCGGTGATTTTTAACAATATAATAAATTTTGTCTTATGGTGAAAAAGAGATATTTGTGCATGTCATTTTGATGTCTTTATCAATCTTAACTATGACCAAAATCGCCGCAAACATCGCACCTCAAATGAATTGCTGAAATAAAATCGTCCCGTGTAAACGAGGCCTTAATTCCGGATCCCACGCAACACGATTCCCCCCCCCCCCCCCACCTAATATTTTAGATAGCAAAGCTACCAGCTATTGGGTGTATTTAATTGATCAAATTGAATGTTGATTATGAAGAACAATGCGTTGGCTTTCTGCTCTTAATTTAATTTCTTCTTTTTTTATACAATATGTAGTAGGTGTAATTAATAGTAGATAGAGGAAAATAAACAAAGTATAAAGGCAATTTTTTTATCTTAAAAATTTGAAATTTTAAAAGTCAACGAAGGATTGACAAAGCAATAAAGTCTTTATTTCAATTCGTTTCGTGGTTAAGCCAACTGATTTTTCTTTTCTTTTGTTTTTTAATCTTTTTATCGTGTTTTAGAAATCTTTTTCTTGCTACTTTGCATCTTGTTTTGAACAGTGGTTCAATCGTTTTTTTTTTGGGAGGGAGGGTGGGGGGGTTGGAATATGGGATAGGCTTGGGGTTAAAGTAGAATTGATTCTCAAGCATGATAAAAAGCACATCTGCACGTACGTAGTTTCCATTCACACGGGCAAGGTAAAAACAAACTTATAATATATGGAATTTCATTAACCAGGCTATATTTGATTATTTGTAGAATTCCATTAACATTGGTTAGTATAGAGATAAACAGGAACAATTCTATTAAAAGGGTTGATGCACAAGTTAGGCTTCATTAAGGAATCAGTTGAAATCAACGGTAAGTAATCAACGGTAAGTGAAATCAACGGGGAAGGAACTACAACCAATAAGGTTGTGCCAAAAACTATTTTTTATATTTCAAGCGTGATCTTCTACTTTGTTAGGAGAACTTGAATAAGCAGGTGAATGAATCAAGGACAGCCATGTTGACTCTGCTATACTGATTTAGCAGGAACAAACTGACAATCACGTTTGTTGCGTTGGATAATTGTTTTACTAATGAATTCGCGGTTCGTGTCCCATTTCCTTTTTATATGATTTTTTTTTCTTTTTCGAGAAGAATGTTTAGCACGAAGGTCACGTACTTATTTGTTAGAAACCGGTTTTGGAGTAAACACTAAATTTTCCACTGGAAATAAAAACCCCCGAGATTTTGATCATTTCATTTTATAATTCATTTGTCATCAGCACTGATAGATTTCAGGTATGCAATTTTGCAGCGCTGTTATATTTCACCAGTTTTGGACTAGTGATTCTCTGTACCAAATAATAATAATTATAATTTATCATGACTTATTATTGATCACTGAGGATCATGGAAACCTTTTCATATCAAACAAGTAAAACGTTTTTGATACAAACTGAAGCTTGAGGATGCCCAGAAGAGGTGAGACTATAACTGGTAGAAGTCCATCAACAGTTATCAAGCGTTTGAAACATGTAAAATGTATCTACCCATAATCCTTGTCGCCTCAGCTTTATAGGTTGTCAGGTGACTAACTTTATTGAAATAAGTATATATAGATTATTATTTATTTTTGTAGATAACATGGGGTTCGGCGATGACTACTGTAAACACGTCTGGGCTCCCTTTGGTTTATCGATCACAACTTCAGTGATCACCAGTCTTCTCACCGTCATCACACTACCTGGCAACCTACTCATTTGCATAGCGATATTAAGAGACCCAAATAAGGAACTAAGAACAACGTTCAATTATTTATTGTTGAATGTTGCCATCTCGGATCTTCTCATTGGTGCAGTGACTGACCCGATTTTTGTTTACTTCCATATAAGGTAAGTATCAATGTCATATTTTATTCTCTCTACTTTATTCTCTCACATCCCCATAATGCCTTGCGCCTCGGGGGGTAACCAATCAAAACACTGTTCCAAATTGAAAGGTTTATTAATTGAATTTATTCTATACCTGCTTTTATATGTACAATACTGATTATCAGTTTGTTCCAAGTTATTTTTGCGTGTACAGATCATCAAGAGTTTTGGTCTTGTATTGACTTACGAAATCCCCAACCAGATGGAAAATGTATTGACTTACGAAATGTTTTTAAAATTTACCTTAAACTTCTTCAAGCTTCTACCTTTTTCTGTTTTTAACCTCTTCATTTTAATTTTGGATACCAAACAAGGTATTGTCAACATTGTCTGATCAGCCTTCAGCAAAAGAAGTGGGTTTTTACCCTCTGGTTACCCCCCAAAGACGCAAAATATTATGGGGATGTGAAACTTAGAGAAAAAAGTTATTAATGGGAAGCATGGGTGGCGTAGCCGAGAGAGTGCTCGCTTCTCACCAATGCGACCCGGATTCGATTCTCGGACTTGTCGTATGTGAGTAGAGTTGTTTGTTGGTTCTCTCCTGTGCTTCGAGGGTTTTTCTCCAGGTTCTCCGGTTTTCCTCCCTTCGCAAAAATCAACTCTTAAATCCTAATTCAATCTAAAAAGGGCCTAGATGAAAATTACTCTTTGTTATTCGAGTTACACAAATTTGTAATTTTTTGTGTAATTGTGTAAAGCTTGTGGGTTAGCTCACAATGATTGACGATGAATCATGACAAGGACCTAACTACCCAATCTACCAAACTGACTTCCACGGCATTGCTTATATTCTTACTGCTTATGTCTTAGGGAAGCCTTGGGTTATACCGTGATCACGTGGTACGCATTACCTCACATGTCGTTCTTTATCGGATGTACAGCTTCGCTTCTAAGTATCGCCATGTTAGCCATGGAACGTTCGATTGCAGTTAACGCCAACTACCACAGAAAACTTCCAAGAAAACGAGCAGTTAACATGTCCGTCGCAATCTGGATCTTCTCTTTTACATTTCCTTGTATCTACTTCCAAATTGGTTATTTCAAATTCGCTTTCATCTTTGCAATCTTAATGATCATTGTCACATTCGTTGCTATGGTGATAGCCTTCATACGTATCCATTGCAGCATAAGGAGCACGACAGCCAGAGTCTTAACTGTTCAGCCCATGGGATCTGCTAACGAAAAGACTTCACAAATACAACTAAAACGTGCCGAGAGAGAGCGGCGAGTGACTATAATATTTACAGCTATTCTTATCTTCTACACGATATGCAACTTACCCGCATTTGTGTTCATCTTTGTCGTCAACTTTTGCTCAAGCTGCAGTTGTAATTTTATCCACTGGTCACGTGACCTCCTTCTCTTGTGCGTATTGGTCAACTGTTCGGACAACCAGTTTCTTTATGCTTGGAGAATGAAGAGTTTTACGAGGGCTTTCCGTTCGTTAGTGCATCTACCGCTGACCGACGAAGCATCAGTGATCCAAACACAAGATACGCGTGACAAACAATGATCAATAGCTACTCATTCAAAGTTTGGCACGCACAATACTCAATGTAAAACTTATAAAACTGATAATAATGAACGATAAATAAATGACGCATGCGTTGTTAGGTCCTGAAACCCGATTCTCAAGGACGTGAGAGTGACACGAGTGAAAAACGTCTGCGCATGCTCTGAATCCGTATGCAAATTAGTCAAAACATAAGTAAATTTGACTTACAAACATGCCTGATAAATTGGACTTCACAAAATGCCAAAACTTAGTGTACATGCTTGAAACTTAAGACTAATTCTTTCATATTGTGTTTGTTAATACAGTATCTTGGTCTGACAAAAGTATACTCTCGAACTTTTTTGTATACTTGGAGAAAACAAACATTTATTTTCTCACTCAAACTCTTCAAAATTCTTAGAAAACGTGCAGAAGTTCACGCATGCGCAAAAGTTTTTCTCTAGTGTCCGTGGGAGTTTGATATATGCGGCGTAAGCCATCACTAACAGGAACTACGATAAGAGACTACGCTTCTATGTCAGCCATTCAGAAGACAGCATGTGTATTCATCGTTAACCAGCCTGGAAAACCAGCTTTGTGTTTTTCTCTCGTTATCCCCATGAGAGCAGAATTCTCATGACGCATATATACATATAAATTACATCATTAAAACAAATTATGCAACTCAGATGTTTTTCTGCGTCGTATCTATTTCCGATACATGTTATTTCCAACTCGAAAATATAATGTATTTTTCTAGGTGACTTTGGTAATTATCTCTTTTGATAGGATGATATCGACTGCATGTGATTGACAGGGTATTAGTCTGTGTTGACTTAAGCCTTTATTCCCGTTTGAACTGTTTGTTCCTCTGAGTTGCATTGAGTTCGCCTTCATCCTAAATTCGACAAGAAATATTATCAAAAAAAAAAAAAAAAATCTCAAAAAAAGTAAAATAAACTTCATATCTGGTATCCTGGCACATTAAAACGACCGAAGAAAGCTTTGAAAACACTAAAGGTAAGTTCCAATAATCATTACTTCCATCTTTGCAGATCTTAATTTCGCTTTCTAAATACTGGTATTCACTTGGTATTTACATTAACTTTCATAGAAAACGATGCATACTTTTATTAAATAGATAAATCCTTTTTTTATTTTTTGTTTTTCCAAAAGTAGAAAAACGGGCGAATTTCTATTGAGTTAGCAGAGAAATTTAATATGATATTCCGGGTTGTTCTTTAGAAAAGTATCGAATAATTCATTACATCGAAGTGTCTGTATTTGAAAGCCACAGTTTTACTAAAGAACTTATTGTTATCAACCCAATTTTGTTATAGTCTGTGTCTATGGCACATTGGTTTGTTTTGTTTTTCTCTTTGTTTTTCTCTTTCCTTTTTAAATTTATTTTTACATAACTGGTTCCGGTTGCACGAAGCCTGGATAGCGCTATTCGACGGATAAATCTTGTCCAATGGATAAATTTATTGGATAACAGCATCAACTTATCCAATGGATAAGGATTTGTCCGCTGGATAGCGCTATCCAGGCTTCGTACAACTGGGCCCGGACCTCCAACCCTTTATCCTTAAACGATGCGATTATTTTCCTTTCTTTGGAGGGATTTCATTTGTTTCGATTTGACTTTTCGCATCTTAAAGTGGAAGGCGATGACCAATGTCAATAATTATGGAACATTTGCCTCAGCAATTACTCCTGACCCAGTCCCAGTCCTTGAACAGGTGGCTTAACATAGGCATAACACATGCATGAAGAGACTTCACAAAATATCGAGATTGTTCAACGATTGTTTTGGATTACACTTTTCGATACACTCGCAAGGTCTCCACTAAGGAAAGTTCACACTGAAGTAGAGTTGGATGAGGATCTTTTCCCCTGGCGGTATTTTTTTCCCTCTCGATCAACGGTATGTTCATGCAGACGTACTATCTAATTAATAAATATATTTTTTGGTGTTCATTCATATGTCACTCTAATAAGTATTGGTATACCATACGCAGATTGTTTTTTGTCTTGTTATCTATAATATATTTTTCAATCTAGTTCTAATAATTATAAGACTTATCGATTTCATTAATCTTTTCCTTTTATTCAATCACAATAAAACATCCCGGATCTATAAAACTACTTTAAAGCTAAGAACACTTTTTTGAGAACTCTAATTACAAAATGTTTTAAATATTTTATGTTACATTTACTCAGGAAATATTAAAAGCTAGCTTACGCCAATTGTTATTTGGCATCAGTCTTCTTCATAGCTAATAGGTACTGTAGATTAATATGAGATCTATTCTATTAAGAATAAAAAGGTTTAAGAGAGAATTCTTTTCGTATTCAAGCAGTGAGCGCAAAAAAAACTATTTTCTTGAAGAAAGGCTAAAATCTTGTTATTCAGAAAGTTTAACTTGTTTGGAAGTGGAGATGACCGATGAAAGTGGAATCAAAGTGTTAACCCAAAGCAAAAAGTTTATTCGAAAATGAGGTTTAGGCCTTCATTTGCTTATTTCCCATACATTTTCTATAAAAAAGCCTGATAAAGCTACATTCTAACACAAATGCAACGAAACATCTTTGTACAATTGAAAATACCGCTTCAAACAAGCATTTTATCACAGTACATCAGTTTCTAACTGTTAAAAAAGGTTTTGAGTGTTAAACTAAAACGAAAATTGGGATCAAAACTCATACGAAAGTCTAGTTTTTGGCGCTTTTTGCCATTATTGCTCATTATTGGAAAAAAATTTCCTTTTAAAGTTATTGTCAAGTTGAAATAATATGAGAAACAGGGTGTAAAGGGCATCTGATCCCCCGCGCAGTCTTCTGCCGGTCGCTATTAATATTAGTAATAGGACAGAGTGGAGTCCAATTCGGTCTATAAACAAACCATAGATAAACAATGCTGACCAGAAAAATGATCAAAATCAATGAGAGAGATTTTAATGAAAAAGCAAGAAAAGTTAATGAAAAATCTCACACCGCTCGATGACTAGGCGCGTCTTACGTTAAAGTAATGTGATTCTGTTCTATCCATAATGATAAAATACGACAGTCTGTCAACCAATCAGATTTGAGAAAATTCTAATCGTTATGATTAATGTCTTAGTATTTGGTGTTTCTCTCTTCAAGATAACAAGAAATGTCACTTCATGTTAGTGAAGAGTCAAAAGTCAAGAGTCAAAAAAATTACTTTCAATGTTCCTAAATCCTAATTATATGTTTGAAAGAAGCTGAGATTGATTACTCAGCCCTTGACTGATGCCAGATGTCTCCACTTTTCTTTCATCGTTAATAGTCTTCACTTCATCTTTCGACAAGCTTCTCAAGAAGTTGAAGAATGGTAGTAAGTTAGGTTTATTGGCTAGAAAAGAGAGGATATGGGATTTGGGCATAATTTTATTCCATTTCGAAGAGTCTATTTACAGTACTCCTCAACTAAGGCACGGAAATACCTAGGATCTTCCAAGGGGGTTCACAGTTTCAAAAAGCCGCCATTTCAGATCGTTTCCCTCCAAAACGCGGAAAATGGACGTGGAAAAGGCTTCGCAGCCTTTTTATGCTTCAACACACTGACAGGAATCACAGTAAATACTTACTATTAGATTTGCTTCGAAAGGAAGAGGGTAGCGAAAGTTCGGTACACGAAAAAGATTAAAATTAGGCTAAAACCATATCGTTGTTGTATTTATCACTTCATTTCTACGAAACGAGGGTCACGGGCACCTAGGACCCCCACACCACCCCCCCCCCTCCCCCCGTCCTCCTTCGTGACGCTCTTGTAAAGCAAAAATAAGTGAATGAATGAATGAATGAATGAATGAATGAATGAATGAATGGATGAATGAATGAATGAATGGATGAATGAATGAATGAATGAACTTTATTTACTCACGGTTAACGACTGTTACACTGCTTTTCAGGCGTGCCGTGCTAAAATTTAAGCAATAAATACAAATAAAGAATATAAAGCTATATATTTGTTTATGTAATAATATATAATAATATATAACTATATATGCTATCTACCTACCTGTCTATCTACCTATGCTAATAATGTATCCTAATTACGTGTAAAATAATAATGTAAGCCTGAAGTAAGCCGATTTCCAAGGTAGAACTTGATTTTAATAAACGAAGCGGAAACATATCTATAATTTCAATAACGATGGTCATATTATTCCCAAAAGAGATATGCTTATTGACTGTGCTTTAAAGTAACCTTCATCTTTCTACACTTTCATCCGACGTGTATTTGTTAAAGAAGATCATGTTTGAATAGGATTAGAAAACTGTGTGGTGGTTAGTGTTTGGGTGGGGGAGGGGTAGAGGAATGTCAGTAGACTGCAATACATGGTGGTCTGCGGGGCTCGCAGCGAGTAGGAGGAAGCGGGTATACCGCAGACCGCCGAGGGACGCAGGAGGGAAGACGAAAGCAAAACAAATTTGTGAAATTAATAAGTTCATGAGTGTGGTTTTTCTCTTTATATGTGGAAAGTTGATTAGTTTTAGAATCTTTTTCTTTTATGAACAACTTTTAATTAAAGCATTTTTCACTTCTATTAGATTATTCATCCTGCCACAATGCCATTCGGAAGAGATGGTATCTGTGACGGTGTTTGGGCGCCAAGAAACTTATCCCTTTCAACAGCAGTCATCGCGTCTCTCCTCTCCGTCATAACGATTCCAGGCAACTTACTGATCTGTATTTCAGTACTCAAGAATCCCAACAAAGACCTAAGATCGTCGTTCAACTTTTTCGTTCTGAATCTAGCTTTCTCCGACCTCATTTCAGGACTCGTGACAGAACCGATCTTTGTATGGTATCATGCAAGCGAGGCTCACGGTGACCCAGTTACGAGGTTTCTGTGGATTGTTCACGTGACCTATTTCATTTCATGCCTGGCATCTTTACTTAGTATTGCTGCTCTGGCAATCGACCGTTATCTGACAGTGACATCTAGATACCGGCGCAAAATTGCTATCCATAAAGCTGTGTACGTGTCGATAGCCATCTGGTTGCTGTCCTTTAGTATCTCTATGATATATTTCGCGACCGGGTTTTACAAGTTCGTCTTGATATTTTCTAACGTTGCTACCATGACAACGCTTGGAATTATCACCTTTTCATATGTGAAAATCTACCAAAGTCTTCATTCACACATCGACAAAGGCGCTAGCTCAGTCCACAGTCGTTCACAAGTAAAAATTTTAAAATACGAAAAGAAGGCAACCAGAGCTTTCCTATATATTCTTGTCGTCTTTATATTCTTTAATGTCCCATCATGCATCATGGCTTACGTCATTAATTTTTGTGTCACGTGTGACTGTGAGACCATTCATTGGTTAAGAGATTTCCAATTCTTATCAGCTCTGTTCAACTGCTCCGCCAACCAGTTTCTGTACGCCCTGCGCATGCCCTTGTTTATTCGCGCAATGAGAAATGTACTGAAGTGGTGTCCGTGTTCCTTGCCTTGTGTGAGTCGAATCGATGTAACAAGCGAAGTAATACCGTCTGTATCTAAAGTAAAACAAAGAAAATCATCGAATAACGAACAAAGGAATAATGATAAACTTGAATTAACTCGCTGAAATGCATTTTCATTAGTTTTAGTCTGTGCTTTGATTTTTGCATAATATGAACGCCAAGATGGACTGTATGCAAGAGACTCATTCTTATAGTCTCTCTTATTAGCTCGTGCTCATAAACGCCTTCCTATCCAATACTTCAACCCTTACTTCCTCCAGACTCTTGGTGGAAAACAGTTGGTTTAAAATGAATCCAGAAGTTATAGGATTTTGTCTGCTATGGTCCAAGCTTTGCAAACATATAATAGTACGCTTAGCATAATCATATACAGGATGAAGGGGCGAACGGAGATTGGCGATCGGTGATTGCACCACCAAACAGAACTGTTGTCACACTTTTACGGACACATGAATCGAATAACATCCGCGTCAACTAATACTCGCCATATAAGGTTTCGCTGAAAGGTGCAGACATTATTTAGGCATTTAGAAATGACTGTGAAGAAATTCTTATACCCCACAATTCCTGTTAGTAGTGCCATCACTGATCAATCTCTTTTTGAAACAGCTGTATAAAGCCATGATGTGCTTAAGCTTCGAGATTGAAAACCAATTTGATGCCCGTTTAAAACAGGCGATTGTCTTTCGCCTGTATCGCGATATTTTTTATCATTTCGCTTCGAAAACCAACTTTAGCAATCATTATAATCTACACATGCAATCGTTTGTCTCACTGGACTGACTTGCTACTAATGACAGTTGAATCAGTCAGTTTTTTTGCTGACTAACGCTCGTGTTTTATTTTGTAATCTGCAAGGCAGTGGCGGATTTAGGGAGTAGGGAGTGGTAACAAGGTGGCCATTAAACCCCCTCCCCCCCCCCTTTCTAGCTTGGAACTATACTGATGTGTTAATTAACATTAAATAGTGTTAATATGACATTTGCCTGATGGCGTCATTTGACTCGCATTACCATAATGCTTGGCAAAATTTCTTTCTTATTTAAATTTGTATTCCCTCATGAGAATTGTAAGACAGTTGGTGCTAATTAACTGAAGAAAAAAAAGTGTGCAAGGGGATCTGGTAGTAGAAGTCAATGACGCCATCGTGCAAACGTCCTATTGCTTTAACAGGGCATCTTCTAAATCTCTTGCCCATCCCCCCCTCCCCTACTAAAACTCTTTGATCCTCCCATACAAAATATATTAATCTTGTTTTAATATTACACATTGAACTGCTGTGTGTTTGTACGTAATATGACGCGAATATAAATGCTTTGTTATCAATTGTCGAATTAATATTAATCAGAAATAAAAATACCGACGGGTTGTTTATTCTATGCATTATTTACTTAGATGTTTGTATATCTTTTTATGTATTACTTATGTATTAATCATAAACTAATTTAAAGGTCCGCCATTAAACATTCTCGTACCCAGAGCTCCTCGGTCTCGTTCCTCCCCCGATGAGGCTCAGGGAACAGCCGTTTTTTGCACGGTGCTGATTGGTTCAAATAACCATTTTACATGGTCTCAATGTGCTTCACAATCATGACCATGCGTATTTAGGCGTTATTAGCAGCCGTGCAGCTTACAATTATAAGTGATTTGTTAGTAAATTATTTCAAAGAAAATAAAAATAAGTTAGTAAGTTAGTTAAAAGAAAATAAAAATAAAAAGAATTTCAAAAACAGTGTTGGGTAATAAATTTCAGGTCACCCATCCAAGCACTAATCTCACTCAAACGTGCTTGACTTAGTGTCTTGGAAGCCCAAGTTCTTTCAACTGGGCCACGATTTCAGAAAATTAACACAACAATAGCCATGAAAACAATGCACCAGATAGACTAGATTATTTCCCACTTCAAATCGATGTGCCAGTGCGTGGCAGAGTGCAAGGGATTAGCTGTAGATATGGTCTGGGGGCCGGCTAGTCTCTCCCCTGATGCTTCGGCTAGAACACTATCCTGCGTAATCCGTACAACCAAGGGCAGAGGGACTTAATTGCCGTCATGTCCGAAATCCATACGACGACCCAGCGGATGTCTTGGGGTATGGCATGAAGGCACTGTTCTTTTTTTCTTCTGTATATTTGGAACTAATTATCTAATTAAAGATGGTGGACGCTGGTTCGATTCCCACGGTATTAGGAGTGCTTTTTTCTTCCTCTTCTTCGTTTCCTCTAGACTTGGATCTTTTTTTGTGCTGGGCCTATGGGCACAGTACATTTGTTTTTGGTGAGTAAGGTATGATCGGAATTTAGTGTTACGAATGTCATTGGTGGACCTCGTCATGATTGACATTGGTGAAACACGAGGTGAAAATGCATGTTGAGATCTGTAAGATCGGGACACGGAGGAGGTGAAAGAGGTTGAACATCCAACTTACTTTAAACTTAATTTGGTAGTCCTAAGCAGATAATTAGAAACTGGAACTAAATTATAAACTTTAAGTGCGATTTTTGTTTTTTGATACAACTCGAATTGGTTACGTAAACAAAAGATTGTAAATGGACAGGCCAGGAATTTCTACTGCGTCATTGATGTAAAATAGTACTCGCTCGAGTTTTATATTATTTTATTAGCAAGAAAAATGATATTAGGTTTGATTAGCAAAACATATTTATTTCTAGTCGAATATTTTTATGACAAAAACGTATTTCATGCTGTAAGCTTGAATGGGGGCAGGCCAGGAATTTCTACTGCGTCATTGATCTAAAATAGTACTATTGGTATTTACTAAAACAAGGAACGACATAAAACCACCTGAAACGACCTGAAACCATCTTGAAACCACCTGAAACCAGCCAAACCATTG
Source organism: Actinia tenebrosa (assembly GCF_029948245.1). Classification (NCBI taxonomy): domain Eukaryota; kingdom Metazoa; phylum Cnidaria; class Anthozoa; order Actiniaria; family Actiniidae; genus Actinia; species Actinia tenebrosa. The sequence goes on from NW_028292576.1 coordinate 5,083,654, forward strand.
AATCTCCATTGAGTTTGTCGTCCAGTTTGTGTATTTTATTGACTTTTATCGATCGATCGAGTGTTTGTTTTACGTATCTATTTCTAGTCGAATATTTTTATGAAAAAGGAATTTTCATGCCGAAACCTTCAGCGAGTGGGTGGACGAGGAATTTACTGCGTCATAATTTACATAAAAGAGTACTTACACGAGTTTTGTATTAGTTTATTTATAGTTCCTTTCACGGTTTCCGACGCCATATTGTTTTTGGGGCAAATTTACTTAGAAGTGTAGAGAAAGAGATACGTTTTTCGTAATATTTCCATTCTGAGGTTACCCTGCGAGCAAAGTCTCCTTTACCTTCCCCCGAGTGAGAGAAAGGAAAGAGTCTTCTTTCCTTTCTCTCACTCGGGGGAAGGTAAAGGAGACTCGCTGAGGTAAATTTTCGAGACCAAACTTTTTCTGTAGATGGAGAATCTTCTGTTCAATAATGTTTTGTGTGGCGTTTTTGAGCCGATGGAGCCACCATAACACTGGTTCTCAGAGAGACGGAGGCTTGCTTTGGGGTTTGCGACCAAGACTCGTTTATGCTGGTTCAATTTGACCGTAAAAAAAGATTCAAACCGAATCCACGGACTTTCTTATGTCTTACAATGACTAAATCCCAAATAATCTTCTACTCTATTCAAAGTATCCAATGTGCCCAGCACATTCGACACGTTTTCCCGTGTCAAAACTTGTTAAATATGTAATGATTATTTTTTATAAGCGACTTTTCTTAATTCAAGAAAATGAGGATTCTATTTCTTTTTCTTTGAAAGGTCTACTTTTTTTCTAATTTTCAGCATTAACAGTTTAGCAATCTTCATCTAAAAGGCTGAGCTGTGCTTTCTTGCTTTAAAACTGTCTGGAGCAGTTGACTAAGAGCTTTTACTAATTAAGTATATAATCTATACACTAACTTAATTTCGTCGTCGTTACATGTTATACCGGAGCACCATACTAAATAAAAATTGGTAACCCATCGACGTTGATTTTTCATGACTTGAATACGTCACTTCATTCCGTCCCTCCGTCCGTCCGTAAGTACGTGCTTGTACACACCACAGAATTCCAGTTCCCGGTCGATTAAAAAAACCCTGCAAATACACAAAAAATATTTTTCACATCCATTGAAGAGATCTTTCTTATATCGGTCGAGAAAACTTTAGATGAAAAATGAGAAATTTACATACATTTTTATGTCTTTTATCTGACACCTAATAATTAACGGAATACATATTTATCAAGGGTACAAGCCTTGTTTAAAATCCTTGCCTATTTAGAAACGCCAGAGTATTTATATTAGCTCATGTGCAGGAGTTTCCTTTCATTCCTTTTCTTTTCTTTCCTTTCCTCGCTCTTCTCTACTTTCTATCTGTCTTTCTTTCTTGTCTTTCTGTTTACCTTTGTTTTAGATATAGGCCATAAAAAAACTTTGCTTCCAAACAACATCATAAAAACAAAACGACTTTAGAATTAAAGACATTGTTTTATAGCCTCAAACTTAGAGATAATCCGTTTTTTTTCTTCATACCACCTGCTGTTTGAAATTTCACCGGATGAAAAAGATATAGTACCCAAGGAGCCTTGCTTCCCATTTCTTAGTCCTTTCTTCTGTTTTTCTGGATACTATTTTTACAGTGTTTTAGAAGTGTTTTAGATTTTTTGAAACTTTCTTTAGCCAGTGAATAGCTGCTCGAGTTATCGCGGTAAATTGATTATGAACCGAGTCTTTTAGATATCACACGCTCAACCAAAATGCAACATTAAACTAGTGATAAATTTAATCCAAAATAGCCATTTTTGTAGACAATACTTCGCTTTACTTTTGCCTGTCATTCAGCCGTTGCTAAATGCAGCATTCGTTGGAAACACGTGCTCAAAATTACCTATCACAGATTTGTTAGGATACAGAAAATTATTTCATCATGCGGGAATCAAAGGTTACTTCGACATATTCTTCACAAGCTCGTCACACGATCATGTATAACCTCTTGTTCTGTCGTATGCAACAGGTTTTGCTTGGTTGTGGTACGCAGCCTAAACAAATTTCCCCGGTGCCGCTTTTCTCTACAAACACGACAGCAAGTGATATCCAAACACAACTGCCTCACCTTCAACGATCCAAAAATAAATGGATCGATTGCACTGTTTAAGTACATAAGTACGTTACTAAATGTTACAAGCTTTGTGAAATGTTTGTTGGTGTAACCCGAACCAAAATCATGCCACAGCCAACAGAGATGTGTAGGTAGCATACAGACCGCAAAGACAACTCCGGCAGACATAAAGATCTTGACAACTTTCATGTTGCGTTGTACTATGGAGATCATCATACTCCGCATATGTGCACTTCTATTACATGTCGATTCAAAACACTCCATAATTTGTTTTCTTGAGTCTTGGTTCAAGTTCCGTATTACAAGTGTGTAAGAAATGGTTATTATTAGAAGAGGGATAATATATAGGACAAGGAATACAGATACTGTATATACTTTACGGTAGAATTCCAAGGGCCATTTCTCAATGCATTGGTTATTTTCAAGGCGTAGAACCATCATATATGGTAAAATCAGAAGACTAGATATACCCCAAGTTACAATAATCGTACAAATAGCTATCTTTGAGTTTATTCGTCGTTTAAAAGGTGTTACAATCAAACGATACCTCTCGTAACTCATTTCCAATAACGTCATAACAGATACCGCCATAAGAACAGTCTGAAAAGGATATGCAACGCTGCACATAAACTTGCCAAAAGGAAACCTCCTCAAAGCTAGTTCTACTAAATCCAGCGGAACGCTTACCACACAAGCTCCAAGATCAGTAACACAGAGATTCAAAATCAGATATTCGCTAACTTTTCTTTTCCGTTGGCTGAGGATGACTTTGAATACAAGTATGTTCCCGAATGTTCCAATTACTCCAATGGCAACGTGAAATAGAAAGTCAAAAACCAAAACCCAACTATCCACTTCGCTTGTTTTGCTGCCGAATAGTGTCGTTTCAGTCGTAGTGAAATTTAAAGCCATGTTTTGAGATACTCAGCTTCTAGATGTGCCTCTTTGCTCATTCATTCTTGTCAACCGTGATATCGATGTCATGGGGGAATATTTTACTGTGAAACTGTCATCAACCTCTGTCTTGAGGTCAATTGATGTTCTTTTCATTTGAAAACCACTTTAAGATCTCCGTCATCGATAAACCAACAGTTCCCGTAACTTGTGCTTAATTTATTTCAAATGTTAATGAAATACGACTGGCCTTCACGACTCAAATACGCCTAACAAACATTAAAATACAATTTATAATTTTCTTAGACACTGAGAAACAAATCTTCAGTGGTTTCTGTTTCATTCATGTGGAAGAATTAACAGATGTTGGGAACAAGTTATAGATAGTGATCATCAGTATGAATTTCTTGTGAGACATGATAATAAAACGATAATAAAGCGTATCATCGCTTGAGGGGTTTTGTTTTAATTAAGTAACCATACTTCATTTGTTCACAGTTATTGTTAAAAGTGTGTTCAATATTGCTCTAGGCACCAGGGGACCTGTAAATCTAATCTACTCCACCAATACGAGCTAGATAATTAACTACTCTTTTGTATTTATCACTTTGCTTGTAAAAATCTTCTCTATTATTATGTTGACAATATCTATATATTTTGTTTTGTGATTTCGCGTAAGTCGCCAATATGTAAAAAGTATGTTTTTATAGACTTTACTTAATTACAGAAGGAAACTCTCTGCTTTCATAAGCCTGATCGTTTCAGGAGGTCCCCTTGCCATTTGTAAATTCCATAAAAAATCTATACTGTAAAATATACTTGTAAATGTACAAATAAATATGGCGAAATGAAAAGAAAAAAAAAGAGATTCAACGTCGAAACGTCACATATATGTTTTTTACTAGTGTCGCATTTTTTAAATAAACAAAGTCATTATCAAGCCTAAAGAAAACTAGAATGAGAGATGAACTATATATGAAATCTAAATACCCACGGGACAAAAATAGGCATAATAAAATAGGAATCACGTAAAAACGTTCTTTCAAATAATAATTAGGAACTATAAATCCGTTCCTGATCAGGCGCTGTAACTTTTGTGATAAAACAGGCTTGTGATAAATATACAATATCCCACCATGTTTATTTAACAAATAAAACCACTTTTCCGTCTCAGCTTAGTAATAAAGCACGCAGGAAGCGATGTAAGCACGACAGAGGTGTAAGGAGTGAGTGCTTACGGCGCTTCCTATGTGCTTTATTAATGAACGGAGCACGGTAAGGCTGTTTTATTCGTTTTATTATATAGTTACTAATTTTATTTCGAATTTGAATTATTTACAAAAAAAGCTATAGGATGTAGTAGAACCTTGCGCGCTTAGGAAGCGCCGTAAGCATTCACTTCTTTCGTGCTTACGCCAATTCCTGTGTGCTTTATTACTGAACGAAGTACGGTAAGGCTTTTTAATTTGTTAAATACAACACTCTGAGTATGTCCATGAATTGTTGCACTGACAAATAGCGTGGAGGCTTTGAAAACGTTTCGTATACTGTATTTCTAAGAGAAATACATTATAGACCCCTTGCACTGAGTCCCCAGAGGAATTGTTCTGAGGGATGAAACAATGGATTGTTTTTGCATAAGAATAGACGCCCTACTGTTTTGTCCCCCTGAACAATTCCTCAAGGAATTCGATGCAAGTGTCGGTATATAAAAATTATGTCATTTCCTAGAATACCTCTTGGTCTCGCAGCCTCTTTGTTCCTTTCTTTAAACTTTATATTTTTATATAAATTTTACGACCATTTCTCCCCGTACGGGGCTCTTCAGTGAGGTTCCCTCCACACCTACTACCTCTTTATTCTATGTTCACAACATACAATACTCAACTCACGTCAGGTTTTTACGGAGGGACGAAAACCGGAGAAACCGGAGAAAAACCTTTGAAGCGAGAGAGAGAAAAACTCATCATACAAACTCAATTCACATATCATCTAATCTGAGCTACGGTAAAACACTAAGGTTCAGGTCAAACGTCGAACTTTACATAAGCCGAACCTAATTGAAACAATGGATAACAAGTAATTGGGTTCAGCTCATATAAAGTTCGACGTTTGACCTGAGCCTAACCCACCCATGAATTCGACGATGATTTCGCAATAGCCCACTTCCGAAATATGCTTCGCTTGTCACGTACAAAGGTCTCAATGCGATGTTTCGCGCATAATGTTCAATGATTCGTGAAATGAGAAAAGAATAAATTTAATTTCGCGGTAGTGGACTATTGCGTGTATTTTTGCATTTCTATGAAAGTTAACTATGGTATCACAGGATGGAAGTGGGCCGGGAAGAGATAGCTAACTGCTTTTTTGTCATGTTCTGAGAGCAAAGAAAGTCCGTTTGTTTTGTGAATGGAAAATAAATTAAACTTTCTTTAAGAATACTAATATGATAGCCAAGGCATGGCACGCCTATTTAAGCTGGTTTTTGTGAATTAATTTTAATGTTTTTGGTTTATTCAGGGATCAAGGATATTAAACAGCAATGTTCATCGGTGCCACTTTAACCTGCCCTGTGGGAAAATATCTTTCCTTACTTCAAAAAAAAAAAAAAAAAAAAAAAACACCTGTGGCGAGTAGAGTTTCATGTTAAGTATCTCCCTTAATTCGAGGTTTTCTCTTATTTTCCTCCCATCGAAAAACCTAACAACCTAAATTCCAATTCAATTTGTGTTGAGTTTGCCATGCTCTGGCTGAGACCAGCCCAGCCAAATGTCCATTCCCGCTAAATAAGCGGCGATGAGGCACAATTATGGACTGTGATTGAATGGATAACAGGAAATCCCATTTAGCTTAGAGTAATTCACATGTTGCTGTAGTTCTAAGTATTCACAATATTGTCCTCCCGTTCGCTTGAAATTTCATCCATGAAACTTCAGATTCTTGTTATACTGAGATTGTCATAGAAAATATTTTTCGATTGTACTATTTTGATGCTTAGGTTTTCAACCTGTTTTGCCGCGCAACTACTTGATAGATTTTCTTCAAACTCGGCAGACAGAATTATAACAATCTATTCACCAGTAGGGATGCGCAGTGGAAAACTAGAAGCGCAAACACCCCAGCTTGAAGTATAAATGGATACAATAGCTTTTCTTTTCTTATGCAAAACTGGGGGCACTGTGCGAACGTCAGTATAGTTATAATATTTGAGGTGACATCTTAGGAAGATTATTTCATTAGCTTATGTCTGGTTCTTTGGGAAATTAGTTATTATACCTTTCCATCGAGACTCTCGGGGAAAAAAACTAATTCTCTCGTTATATGAAGTGTATAATGTATTTACTATCTTGTGGAAGAATCAGAGGACTTTTCGAAATTCTCTTAACCAACCAAAACGGCCGGTACGTGTGGGTGGTCGTTACCAAGGGAATAATACGTAGATTTACCGATAGATTCACAATGCACTCTAGGTTTTCATCTCTAATGCAAAACTAGGAACACTGTGCTAACATATAGGCAAGATATTTATGGCAGGGTGATATTCATCTTAGCTGATTCCTTCACATGATACATTTAACGTTGACAGAACTAGAACTTGGAAGACGTACTATTCTAAATGACGCTATAACGATGTCACCTGCTGAACGTAGTTTTGGATATGAGAAATTTGAATTAAGTTCATACATTTATTTTAATATTTATTATTCAGTTCTTCATAAACTTTAAAAGTAGTAGTTACTCTTGTCCCTCAACTAGCTCTATTTTTTCCATAAGTTCTCACTTACGGAACGCAAAGCACTCCAGCTTGAAGTGTGAATGGATACAATAGCTTTTCATTTTTTATGCAAAACTGGAGATACTGTGCGAATTAACGTATGGACCCCTTGCACTAAATCCCTTCCTGGGGTGAAAAGAATTGAACGTATTAACATCATAAAAGATTTCAATCCTTAAGAGATGGGAATACTTTTATTTTGACCCCCAGATTTGACGTCACATGCAAAGGGTATATGTAGGGGAGGGTGATGTAAAATAAGTGTTTTCCCAAGTGCAGTATGAAGAAATTTCGAGTTCACTGTAAATTTTTAACAAATGGTTTCATTCAATATTTGAAGAAAATAATCATCCTTCACTGACAAAGCTATACACACAGCATGCTCAACTACGTCCAAAATAAAGCTGTGTTTTCGGAATTCAAAACATTGCGCATTATATATAAAGACCTAAAATTTCATTGTTTTTTTCCTTGAAAACCGACACACTCCAATTAAATTGTCTTTTCGTGATTGATTGTATTGATTTCCGATCATGCTGAAGATATTTCCATCTCTCAAATCATTAAATCTTCCTATAACACACAATTTTCATGTGTTATCGCCAAACAAAGGAAAATCACGCGATCGATTTTAGCCAATTGCGCGCTTGGATTTTGGACAGGTGAACGAATATAAAAGCATGATAATATTGGAGGCAGGTGACATCTTAGGAAGATCCCGTTCATGGATGGCATGGGATGGCAATGAAGAACAAAGTAAGTAAATATCCCAGTTCACGAACGACTTCCGATCTTTTTAAGATATTAACGTTAACAGTTTAATTGGCCAAATACATTTTAGTCCAATATCTTTCCTTTGTTTATCTTGGTAACCTCCTTGTCCTGATTCTTCTTCTTTTTCTTCTTCATGCATCTTCTTGTCTTAATCATTTTGAAGTTCTTATTCTGGCTTCCGTACTTTGAAATTCTTCCATGATCATTATCAAATTCTTCTCTTGTTTGTGTTCTTATTTTTGTTCTTCTCATTGTACTTGTTGTTGTTATTCTTCTTCTTCTCATTTTACTTGTTCTTCTTCTCATTCTTTTTCCTTTTGCTCTTCATCTTCATCTTCATCTTCATCTTCATCTTCATCTTCATCTTCATCTTCATCTTCATCTTCTTATTTTTGTTGTTCTTCTTGAAAATTTTTTTTTTCTTTATCATCATCTTCTTCTTTAAACTTTTTTGGTGTTTGCAGCTGCGTGTATTTGTTATCCGTTTTTATAAAATTATTAAGAAAATAAAAGTGGTACATAAGTCGGTTAATCAATTAGTTCGACAAGTCAGAGAAGCCATTATAATCAACAATAAAATTACAAAGACGATTATTTAACAATGCAAGTGGATGAACTCAGTGTTCCTTGAACGTTGCCTTTAAATTATTAATTACATCAGAATGGCAAAAACCCGCATTAATTATTCTCAATAAACAATTGTTGGTTTAGGTTGGACGGGTTTGGAAGATATTACGGCCTTGGTCTTGATAGTTTAGTATAATATTCAAAAACCTACAGAAATTATGATAGTAAAATAGTAAAATGTAATATATATAAATTACTTCATAAAAAGTGCGGCGCACGGGGTTTTCTTCACGAGTTGTTTATGTAAAGCACGAACGAGCGAGTGAGTGTTTTACGCAAACAACGAGTAAATATAACCCCGTACAAAGCACTTTCTATGATGGTTTCTCTTCATTATATATATGATATATGATATATATTCTTATTCACCTATTGGGCACTCTTAGTCCCAACTGGATTAATGAACGCTTTACTTTCAACTAACCTTTTCTTTTGTCTTTTGATTGTTTGTTTTTGTTTCCTTGCCTACCTTGCTCTCATTGGTTTCTTTTGTTTTATTCTATCATATATATACTCCTTTCTACCACTTCTTTCTCTTTTACCCCGACGAAGGACTAGCGTCCGAAACGTCAGTAAGTTTTTTCATCTTTTCACGGTGTATAATTTACCTTTTCATCATTACTGTTTCATTAGAAACACCGACGCAGCTCACACTAGTTTTTAGCTAGTTATATCTCTATATACAGTCAATACAAAAAATGCTGTCGTCGACCAACCCAAGCCTACGCGACTGGACCGAAAGGAACTCTGGGTAATAATCATTGAAGCCGAGTTGACTGCATAATTTTATCTGACTAGTTATGCCTGGTTTACAGCACGAACCTTCGTAGGCGAGCGGGAAGTGTTGAAGGAGACGTTTTTTCAATGCCTTCATATTTTCGGAATTGTGAACTGAATCATAACTACTTTGTTTTTCTTTCCCTAAACCCGAAGACATGCATTTGATGAATGTTTCTCTCCAATATTATCTTATTACTAGCGGGAACAATTAATTCAGAACGAATATTTAACCGCTTCAGTGATTTTTACCCATATTCCTTTCGGTCCAGTCGCGTAGGCTTGAGCCGGTCGACGACAACGTTTTTTGAATTGACTGTATATGACTACAATTCACACACAAACACGTTTATTTTAAGTGAGTAAAAAGGACAAATTTTGCCGAAACTTTCATAATTTTTAAGTTTATATTTTAAGTAGATGCAATGTCAAATATACGAAATGGAAAAACTCCGCACATCAGTTTATAAAAGGAAAAATGAATATAACCGGTTCCAAAGTATTTTGGGATTTTCCATTTTAGAAAATAATGAATTAGAATGGTTTTATTAGCCAAACTAGCATGCCAATGGATGAACTGCCATTCGTTGTTTATCAATTTTTTTAAACACTAGCAAACTTCAGCGAAAATTCAATTGTTTTGGTTTGAAAACCTAAGAGAGGGACTTTGGAAGCTACTTCAATAAATAGGCAGTACGCAAGTATGGTTCTCCTTTACTTTAATCAACACGCAAAATATCTGTGTTTACAATATGTACATGATGAAGGCATGGATAAGGATAAACAAAATGAATGGTTTTTCAGTGATCGCTTGCCATGGTTATTACAAAACAGTGTGAGAAGACACGGTTCAGTGTTTTTTGTAAATGTAATGTTAAAACTGGCTTAAAATTAACACTTTTAATCCTTCACGTCCATCTGTATGCTTTTTTATTACTAAACAAGCTGTATAAATCCTCCTATACAAGCTATTTGGCATTATATGATAAATTTTACCACCACATGGCTCAAATTTTTTGAGCATACTCAAGGCACCATAAAATTAAGACAGAAATACAATGTATGTCCATGGGAGTGCTCAAAATTTTTGAGCATGCTCAAGGCATCATAAAATTAAGACAGAAATACAATGTATGTCCATGGGAGTGCTCAAAATTTTTGAGCATGCGCAAGGCAAACAAATTACTTGTGTATTTGGATGTTTACGAAAATTACGCTTTGAATTCCTGGTTATTTTTACCTGAAAAACGAAAGATAATTACAGATAATCCAATAAAATATCAGGTTTAGTGAAATTTACCTTGGATGTCTTTCATTAAAATCCAAATTTTGAAGATTTCCGAACTTTTTAAGGACAAATCAACATTGCAAAACAGACTTGAAACTGGTTTTAAAAAAATGGTAAGCAAAATATATAATCTTACTTTTACTGCTTTTTGGTTATCTATATGAAGAGTCTTGTTTTTACATGGACCGTATATTTTTACCGCAATGAAAATTGAAAAAAAGAAATGTCCCTGAAATAAAATTCCTCCGAAACTCTCTCCGATAAAAGTTGAGTTGTCATCAGGAAGTTTCTTGTTTTAAACTCAATGATTTTCGCTTTGTTTACATCCTCAAATGTAGCACAAAACCAGTTTTTTTGTTATGACTTTGCCACTTGAACTCCTTCATACTTCCTTCTATCGATAATGATGATTTTTGAACCAAAACTTTCCAGTAATCACTCGTAGCAGTTTTGAAGCTTCGTTGCACAGTTTTTAGTTTGAATGTCTTCAACTCAAAAACCAGTTTTTATCAGTTGTTTGATTTCGTGAGCCTGTCGCAGCTTTTGATTGGCTAACAGACAAAACCTAGTAAAACTGGTTTTCCTTGAATTCGTGATCGACCTCTGATCGACCTTGCATCATCTGCAAAGTAAGTGATGACTAAATCGTTGAAAATCAGCTGCAAAATGCAGCGTTTTTCAATACTTGAAAGCTACTTTAATCGTAAAATTGAATTCGTGACATTTACCAGAAGCAAAAGAAGGCCTTATCAAGCAAATTGAATGGAATACCAGTGAAATATAATCATTTGAAAAGGAAGATCTTCGTTCACCATGCATGCATAATAATGTAAACAAAGGTGTGTCTTTCTCGCAAAAATGGTTAAATACGGAATATTGTTTTAAAGATATCCTTTTTTGAATAAAAGAATTTAGTTGGGCAGTAGTGCTGCACTTCGGAAATCTACCAGTTCTTGTGAGAAACGTTTTTTAGTTTAATTTAGCTTACTATTGCTTAGCTTACTATTTAACCTGGAGATTTACCTTAGCATTTGTGTGTTTTATATTGCACTTTTCAATTTACTCCTGCTTTTTGTGTTTTACTCAATAAATGTTCATCTTTTCATATCATTGTAGTGCATGTTTTAATATTTTAAGCTAGTGAAACCAGTAAATTGATAATTGAGGTTGTTTTTCCAGCATTTTCCGGTGGAATCTTAACCAGTCCATGCAAAAGTTGAAAAAGACGTGGAAAAGTTGAAAAAGCCGTGGAAGGGTCTATTTGTCACATCAATAATAGTTTATCCATATAAAAGTTTACTTTCTAAACCTTTTATTTTAAAATGCTTGGTCATTCTTTTCCATCAGAGTGCTAAAAATTTTTGAGCATTGCCGTGGACAGAATGACAAGCATGACCTTCCATCAGAGTGCTCAAAATTTTTGAGCATTGCCGTGGACTGAACGGATGACAAGAAGCATACCTTCCACCAGAATGCTTCATTTTTTTTCAATAAAAACTACTCAAATGAAATTTCAAATGACATGATGGAGATAATACCTAAGGTTTTTGTTTCAAAATGAAGTGCAAAAACATTTGTACTGAAAAATCAACCAAAAAAATCAATTCGATTGCCATGGTTAACATAAACCTGCGATAATGATAACAAATCGCTGCTAATTTTCTAAAATGGAAAATCCCAAAATACTTTGGAACCGGTTATATACAAATAGTCAATATAAGTTTTTTAAATGTACTTTGATTGTTTTTTCATTAGTCGCTGACCTTAAAGTCGTCGATTCGTATTTACCCTCATCTTTCTTCCTTACTTCAACGAGAAAAGCAGAAAGCAGCCCGTCTAAATCTCTTAGCTGGATTTCTTCCAGGTTTTGCTGCACATTTTTTGTCCCGACATATTCAGTCAATAAAGCCAGGCTTGTCTTGCTTAGTGTGTTTTTGTTTTCTTGGTTTTGAATAAACTCATTTATTGGCACATCTAGTGGCACAAAACGAATCGCCATTTTGTTCACATCAACAAAACTACAGAAAAAGCAAATTTGCTTTAGCGGGAAGCCATTCAAATGTCACAATTGCTCGTTTTATGATTGGTTGGTTTGTTCAATTCTATGTCTTGATTGGTTATATTTTTTACGCTGTGCATGAAAAGCTGTATGCGACGCTTGTTGGTCGTATTGCATTTTTCACCAGCGAAATATAAAGCATAGAGATTTTTCTAATAGAGATTTATTGTATGGAATTCTAGTTATATATATATAATAAATAAATTTAGGCACTGGCTAAAAGCGGAGCTCCCAGTAGGCACATGGAGCCCAATTTCGAAATGCACTACATCGTTTTCTTCGCATGAGTCTTGGTTTTCGACCTTAGTACTCCATCGCGTACAATTCGCATACTATATCACGGAACGGCTGTCACATTTCATGCTCATTAACCTCAAGGAATTACAAAGAATAAGGAAGAATTCGTACTTTCAACTCTCGATCGGAGTCACGGGGAAGCGTCAAGAAAAAATGTAGCACCGGAAAATAAGAGTAATACAACGATAATTTAGTGTGCTTTAATCTTGCCTCTTAGCTCTTGGTCGATCCAGCGATTTTCTTTGAGTGAATACTGTGTCAAAATGGCGTACCTTTGTATGCAAAGTATGACAATGCCATTAAGAAACGCCATAGTATGTCTTCGTAAATGCGCTTCTGAAAAAATGTAGCACCGGAAATTTGATGTACATTTACTGCCTTAAATGAATCCTGCATTTGTTTCTTTCGGCTTTGAATGTGATATGCGATTTTTGAAGTATTTGTTCAGTCACTGACAATGTGGGGCTGGTTTTGAGATGAGAAGTCCAGAATCCCTCTAGATTTGCGTCAAATTTACAATCGTTTTTATCATTCTTCGTCCGCTATATTGAGTAGCCTGGATCCTCGTTGGCTTGGAAACAACGCTCTTAGTCACCAGTTTCTATTGAAGACGCAATTTTTTAAACCGAGCGAACCCTATTTTGAGGTTTGGAGTCAAGGAAGCAAACTCGATGCTCCCACTTAAGAATTTTGTCACAGGTACACAACCCACCACCGTCCACCCCATAGGGGCTAGTTTTGTACTTGAAATATTCTTCGACAAAGTTTTGCATGGCCGAAATTCTTCGAATTCCTGGTTGATTTTACTTGAAAAACGACAGATAACTACATTTATTCCAATAAAATGTCAAGTTTAGTGAAATTCAACTCTTTGCACAGAGGACGGAGAAAGGCAGAAACCGACACGTGTTTTCTAGAAACTCAAGAAATATTGAACAGATTGAGCTGGAAGTCATGGTTTGTTTTCATGTGTGAGATATTAGATTCGAAAATCACGAACGACAAAAGTTTTCGGAAAAAAAGAGTTTATATTCAGTTAAACTTAACAAAAACAACTGAGACAAAATGGCAAGCAAAATGCAATGCCAAATTCAAAATGACGAATTTTTTTGTCAGTAAATTGTGACTTATAAATAGGTTTGAATATTTTTAAACAAATTATCTGTAGTCTTCTTTGTTTTGCCGATGGGACCTTTGATAGGAGGCGAACAAAGCTTCATTTTTCTTGAACGAAAAACATACGATATTTGGTTAAAACAACCGAATTGTATAAGATTTACAAAGCTGAATAAAGAACGAATATTTGTTGTAATATGCTCTCCGTGTTATATTTCATCCAGCATTAAAATAAATAAAGCTTATCTATAGAAATATAAAAATTTTTGAGAGAATGTCTTGAGAAAAAATGCACGTAGTATAGGCCGCACCGCACGGGCCGGATTTTCGGTGAGGATTTACTAATTTTGGGTGAGGATGGGTGAGGAGCGGGGAGGATTTAATTATGTTCTAATAAGCACGCATTACGTGTATTATATGCGGTGGATTTAATTATTTGTATTAAATCATTACCATAAAACGACAGGGAGAGTATTGTTAGGCAAGTTTGGGCAAGTCTTTTGTTTACCAATCCAATTTATAGAGCGCGGGGATTTTGAATTTTTAACTCTTAAACTCAACCAACCAAACAAGCAAGCAAGACCTAAAAAAATTTACTTTTGAGAAACGCAATGCCCACGTTATTCCAGTTAGGATCTCGAGGATATCACGCTACCGTCAGTGAATTCAAATGTGTTGAGCAAATTCATGATAACATCCTTCCATAATTCTTTTGAAAGCAAACACCAATGTTCAGCAATGAAAGCTTAGCTTCTTGTCTATCAGGCTATCAATAGCTTAGCTTCTTGGCTATCAATGGCTATTACCTCTTCCTCTCCTCCTCCTCTCCTCCTCCTCCTCCTTTTCCTCCTCATCTCCTCCTCCTCTCCTCCTCCTCCTTCTCTTCCTCCTTTTCCTCCTCCTTCTGCTTTTCCTCCTCCTCCCCTCCTCCTCCTCCTCCTTTTCCTCCTCATCTCCTCCTCCTTATCTGGATGATATAAGAAACTAGAGCTATTAGCTATCAAATTATCCTGTTATCAATAGCTTAGCCACCCGGCTACACGCTATAAAATTTCATTCACTCATAGTTCTAGTTTATCATTTCATCCAGAGAAGGAGGAGGAGGAAAAGGAGGAGGTGGAGGAGGAGAGGAGGAGGAGAGGAGGAGGTAATAGCGATTGATAGCCAAGAAGCTAAGCTATTGATAGCCTGATAGCCAAGAAGCTAAACTATTGATAGCCTGATAGCTAATGTATGGATAGCCAGGCTATCGATAGCCTGTTGATAGCTAAGCTATTGATAGCCAAGAAGCTAAGCTATTGATAGCCTGATAGCCAAGCTATCGATAGGCTGATAGCTAAGCTATTGATAGGCTGATAGCTAAGCTATTGATAGGCTGATAGCTAAGCTATTGATAGCCTGATAGCTAAGCTATTGATAGCCTGATAGCTAAGCTATTGATAGCCTGATAAAAGGAGGAGAGGAGGAGGTAATCTTACATCGACCTCTCATCGACTTTTCATCGACCTCTCATCGACCACACATTGACCTCTCATCGACCTCTCATCGACACTCAATCATAGAAAAAATAAGCAAATGTAAGATTATTATAAAATCAGTTATTAATTTTGGTACAGTTTTTCAAATGGTCTTGGCCGTGGAAATAAGAATTGGCCATGGGCTTCCTGTGTTTTTCAATAACTAAATCGGATATGGGCTTCCTGTAGATTTGTGCATTCATAAAATTGTTTTGATGCCGTGACTTTTTTATCACGTGATAAAAAATGATTGAACAAAAGAGATATGACAGCATTAATAAGCTTGAATGCCAAGGGAAATCATTGTACTATGGTCCAGTATGAAATAGAACGATCGCTGTTTATATAATAAAGAAGAAAATAACAGAACTAATCATTTTCAGCTGATTTTTGCATAATTAGGAAGAACTTAGTAGGTCTTATTGTTTATCGTTTATGAGTCATTAAAAAGTTGTATGAAGTGCATAGTGTTGGATACAATAGTCATGAAATACTCGAAGTATTTCTTGCGTTTCATGAGAGTTTGGAAGATTTACGCTTGTTTCATTGCTGAACTTTGGTGTTTGCTTTTAAGGCCCCGTCTACACGTATCCGGAAATTTTTGTATCCACAAATTTTTTTTTTGCGGATACGAAAATGTTCGCTTCCACACGCAGCGTATTCGAATCGTTTTCGAATCGTTTTCACTGTCCACACATATCCGGAAATTTCATGATCCGCCCTGATTCACGCTAGTGCTTAGTCCCTTTGACGGATAGTTTTTCTTATTGAGCATGCGCAAAACCGTGTTTACGTCATCGTATTCGAAAATTTGCGGATACGACCGTCCACACGTATCCGTATTCGGAGCGTATTCGAAAATTTCCACTCTGGAGACGGTTTTCGAAAATTTCCGGATACGGATGCAAAAATTTCCGGACACGTGTGGACGCAACCCGTATCCGCAAAAAAAATTTTGCGTATCCACAAATTTCCTGATACTTGTGGACGGGGCCTAAAAGAATTATGGAAGGATGTTATCATGAATTTGCTCAACACATTTGATTTCATTGACGGTAGCGTGATATCCTCGAGATCCTATCTGGAATAACGTAGGCATTGCATTTCTCAAAAGTAAATTTTTTAGGTCTTGCTTGCTCGTTTGGTTGGTTGTGTTTTGGAGTTAAAAATTCATAATCCCCGCGCTCTATAAATTGGATTGGTAAACAAAAGACTTGCCCAAACTTGCCTAACAATACTCTCCCTGTCGTTTTATGGTAATGATTTAATACACATAATTAAATCCGCCGGACGGACGGAAGGAAGTGACGTCAGCCAAGGCATCAAAAATCAAATAGATAGTTTACCATTTTTTCTTAAGTATGGCGGGAGCACCGCTATAATAATATAACTTAGCCAGTAGATTTTCTCCTGATTCGATAAATGTTCAATCTACAGAAAATCAATATAAATATAAAGCAAAATATTCAATTTTTATGTAAATTTCACACGCGTCATCGCAGTTATTGCCCGAAACTCCTCAGGCCACCACAAGAGGCCAGATAATGCCAATAAAATGTTATAATGACATTTGTAAATCAAATATTACGTGACCTGAGAAGTAATATTCATTTTATTTTCTCCTTTGATTTCTCCACTGTAGATGGCATTTTATCAACTACTTTCAATTTTCTGTATGTGGAAGAGTGGAGTAGTCCAAGCTGGTAAGAATAACACGGCATCAATAATATACAGTAAAATACCAGGCCGTTCCCTTCCATGTTATACAAGCAGGTTTCATCTTCCCTTGAGTAATACATTTTATTATTATAGCTGTAAATACATATATAGTTTAGTGTAGTGTAGTGAGTGTAGAGTAGTTTAGTCTAGTAAGCTTAATATATTCTTTGATATAATTTTAATGAATCAATGATCATGATATGATGTAATTTCTCCTGAAGTATCTACCGTGGATAAATAAAAGTTATCTCTCTACCCTACCCTACCCTACCCTACCCTACCCTACCCTACCCTAATTCTAACCCTAAACCCTTAACATAACCAAAACCATGTTATAATTAATTTCCAGGAAATCTTGCCCTTCAGCAGCCATCTGAGTTATCATCTGTTTACAAGAACGCAAGGCTCCCTACATATGCCGTTGATGGCTCTCCTAACGGCGGACCTTCTGCAACTCTTTGCGCTATCTCTGCCCAAGATAATCCATACTGGATTGTTGATTTGGGAAAAACTTTCATTGTCGACAAAGTGTTCATTATTGGACGATCTGACTGTTGCTTTACAAGAATGTTTGGCAGTGAAATTAGAGTAGGTAAGAAGGCGCAAAAACATGTTTAGCTATTCATGATTTATGCGTTGTGTTTGGGGTGGGGGGTGAGGGGGGGGGGGGGGGGGGGGGCTTAGTGGATATTGAACGAAGCCACCAATTCTTTTAGTCAAAATTTAGGGGGCGATCAAAATGGGGGCCAGCTTTATATTCTACAATTCTGAGGGGGCACAAATAAATATTACTTTTGTAAAGGGTGCTATTTAAACGATGTTACTTTAAAACTAAAAGACCCGCATCACCACCCGACCCAACTAATATATAATACACTGTCATGCCTGAGCGATGGCGAACGTGTTTTTAGGGCTCTCTGTTTTATCGCTTTTTCAGTCTGTTATTACTTTTTAACTTGAACTTATCGACTATATCTACTCTAAAACGACACGGGACTATCCATGGAGGATATTATTGGACAAGTGGAGTCTATTACGCGAATGTACAGCCATCGCCTGTTCAGATTAGTGTTCTGGCGTGTCGGGTCGGATTCCATTGCACCAAACTGTCGCTTACGAAATGGACAAAACGCGGACAGACATCGCTAACTGTAGCTGGACATGATCCTCCGTTGAATATAACAGTCTTCATGGATATTTCATTGAATCCTGGGCCGGTTCTGTCTACAAACTTTCAAAATGGAAGCAGTTCGATTCAAGCCCGTTATAATTTGAAAAACCCCAAACCGGCTAAAACAACACTTTCATTCATTCGTGATTGGCCTTCATTGTCACACCCCATCACTTCATTAGTTACGATGCGGGCTCACAATAACTTTGCTCGTAGAATCGCAGCTGTGGAATGTCGCACTTTAATTGAAGTGCCTATTGTGGAACTCTCGATATTCTACGAGCTGTATACGAATTCAATTCAATTCTGCAATATTAATACAAGATGGCCACCAGTTTATTAGTTATTTTGTAACTATTCCGTGCTACCCTCTTTAAATATAGAGTTTAATATTATTATTAAGAGTAAATCTGCGGATTTTGTTTGTTATGTTAAATCGTGTGCTGCGGATATTTGCCATTACTGAGACTTGTTTAAGTAACAAGGACTGTGCGCACAGAGGTAAGGTGATCCCACCCGGATATAAGCTGTATGATCATCCAAGAACGGGACGTACTGGTGGCGGACTGCACTAATGTGTCGTGAAAGTATAACAGCTACTAAGGTTGCGGTTGCCGAGAAACGATCTTTTGAGTTCTCTGAGTGGATTATTCTTGGACAGGGTTCCCGCAAGATTCGTATTGTTATTGTGTATCGTCTGCAATATTCTCCCAATCATCCTGTGACTACTGGTTTATTCTTTGAGGAGTTTTCTGATTATCCTGAGTCTATAATCCTCTCATCTGAGCACTTCCTAATAACTGGCGACTTCAACATTCATGTCAACGTCGTTGGGGACCCGCACAGATTGAAACTCCTCGAGTTATTGGAGACAATGGGTTTACAACAGCATGTCATAACACCAACTCATGAGTCTGGTAACACATTGGACCTAATCATAACACGACAATGCGATGACTTGGTCAAGGAAACTCCGATATCGGACTATCACATTTCCGATCATTGGTCTGTTATATGTCGGTTAAACCTCGACAAGCCTAGGATTACCAAGAAAGCAGTGACCTTCAGGAGGATCAAAGCCGTTGATCTGGGAGCACTGTCTGATGAAATTTCATCTTCGGATTTATGTACAAATACCCCGGACACACTGAGTGATCTTGTTACTTGTTATAATTCCACTCTTGCGTCTGCCCTTGATCGGCATGCACCACTCGTCACAAAGACCAAACCAGCTAGGCCCCTCGTGCCATGGTTCAACGATGACATCAAGGAGGCTAGAAGACAGAGGCGTAGAGAGGAGAGGAGATGGAGGCGTACTGGATTGGAGGCCGATTGGCTTGTATACAAAGCTACCAAGAACAATACCAATATTCTTATGAATGAGGCGCGAAAAGCGTTCTTCAACACTCTGTGAAAAGCTGGGTATACGAGTCTTGATATTCTCGTATACGAACTCGTATATTTGAAGAATACGTAAGTATACGCAAGTATCCGGTAATCGGATATCTAAAGTGTAATGGAATATGCGATTTCGTATACTCCCGTATTCGGACTGTTTTTCCCTGTCATGGAATATCAGGGGTCCCGGTACGAAGCTGATACGTCTAGTATCGACTTCGTATTCTCCTTGATTTTCCATGCCATTCTAAGTATTTGAGAATCACGTATCTTGTATTTTCCGATTCCCCGGGTTTATATCTCGTATTCTCAATGAATCCCCATGCCATTCCAAGTATTCGAGAATCACGTATTTTATATTTTCCGATTCCCCGGGTTTATAATTCGTATTCTCAATGATTTTCCATGCCATTTCAAGCATTCGAGAATCACGTATTTTATATTTTTCGATTCCCCGGGTTTATATCTCGTATTCTCAATGATTTCCCATGCCATTTCAAGTATTCGAGAATCACGTATCTTGTATTTTCCGATTCCCCGGGTTTATATCTCGTATTCTCAATGATTTCCCATGCCATTCCAAGTATTCGAGAATCACGTATCTTATATTTTCCGATTCCCCGGGTTTATATCTCGTATTCTCAATGATTTCCCATGCCATTTCAAGTATTCGAGAATCACGTATCTTATATTTTCCGATTCCCCGGGTTTATATCTCGTATTCTCAATGATTTCCCATGCCATTTCAAGCATTCGAGAATAACGTATCTTATATTTTCCGATTCCCGAGCATTCTTTACATTTTGGTTTCATCAAAAACATTTTTAATGCAATCATATAATTTTTGTGAAAGATAACTTTAACATGTTTTACTAATGAAATTTAAGTATTGATGAAAACTATAAAATATATAATTGAAAGTTGCTTTCGTTTTCACTTTTTCTTTGGTTTTTTGCTGTTTTGCCGTCTTCCAGCGATTGGGGTGCTTGTTTTGAAGGCGCCGGGCATCTGCTCTGGTGTCTTGGGGTCAGGAAGGGCTAACTCTTGTTGAACTGTTCAAAAAAAAAAAAAAGGAAATTTACAGTTCCAAAAAGAAAATAAATTAGTTTGCACGTCAGGGACAAATGTTCTATACAATAAACCTGACTAACCTTGAGAAAATGATAGTTTCTTTTTCTTGATATGTCGGTCTTCGCGTACCTCTGCGTCTGATGATTCATCTTTTGAAAACTCTCCTTCTCTGGCAAACTCTTCCTCGCTCTCTTCTTCCGAGGAGTATGTCTCATACTCTTCATCCTCTTCATCCGAATCTTATGAAGAAAATATAATTCATTATTATTTAGCGTTTGAATGATCAGTGAATTTTTTTTTCTGATCATGCTTTCAGATGGCGCTCAAGACCTTTAAGATCACTCTTCGCGCTAGTCAAATTACGCCACGCGATGATTTGTTAATGTATAATGAGCAAAATCTCTCTAAATATACAATGATTGATGGCATTGAGGATTTAGAGTGATGTTTTAGTTATTACGAGATAATTTGTTCTAAATGTCTTTGTTTGGGGGGGAGGGGGGACATTATGACATTGACTTTCAGCTTCCTACAACTTCCTTCCAGCTGACAAAATGCGAAGCCATTGAATATTAGATAATCATAAACAATCATGCATAATAATTATGCCAATAAACAGTCAATTAACTTGTATATAATTACTATACCATGTGCCCCTTTTCCTTTCAAGAATGGGCTCTTCGGAGAAGAACTTCTGCAGCTGCTGTCCTCATCCTCCATATCTTGAGTTCTTGTTTCCTGCGGGTGTTTTGGTCGGTTGCGCTTTCTTGTTAAAGGCTGTGGGTTTTTTCTTGAGAGGGATGGTCTTCCCCCATTTTCCAGATCTCTTAAGGTTGATGCTGTGGTGCTGTTGTGGTGCTGTTGGTTGACGTATTGAAGTTTGTCGTTGTTGAGAAACAGCCCATGCTGGAGGTCTTGATGGTAATTTCCTCGTACAATTTGCACCCCTCATTCTCTTGTTTTTGAGGTGCTTTGATGTGCTGTCTTTCTCCTTAACTTTTTTCTGTAAAGCTTCGAGGAGGCTTGACAGCTCAGCACTTCTCCAGGATGGACTACGCACGACCCATATCCCTTCCTCATCTCCATCTTCCTCGTCGCTCATATAATTATGGTCTATTTCTGACAGCCTTTCTCTTTCTGCTTCGTTTGCCACTTTCATCCTTTGAACATATCGCTAAATGTAGAAGGACACAAGAAGAAATATTTGTTGTATTAAACATATAATTCTTTCAGTCCATAATATTAAAATGTTCTGTTTTAATAGGTATGATTTAAATGAGCAACAATAAACCCACACAACTGATAAGCGCTTTATAAATTGTAATTATTATTATTATATTATTATACTACTACTTTGAGCAGTATTACAGCGGTCAAAACGGCTCACGACTCACCCTTCTTCTTCGGGAAGTAAGGATCTTGTCTTTCAGTTTTTTTTCTGTCGCCTCTTTCCTTTGTGGCAGATTGTCCAAGTACTGCTGTCTTTTCGTCTCGAAGTATCGAGTAACAGCCCCTTAAGAAAAGATGTGCTTTAATTAATGGTCATTTCAATAAGTATAAACTTTGTTTATAAATTAGAAGGTTTATCTGGTCAAATAGTTGGTTAAAGCCTCCATTTTGCCTATAAAGTTCATTGGTTTGGACATAAAGAATTTCCCATGAACCGTCAGAAAAGTAACAACAATTCATTGCGCGCCTCTTCTGATATCACCGGACCTGCTTTGGCAGAGGGAAAGATTGCTAAATTCTGCACGTTCTATAAAAGATTTTGTTAAGAACCATTTTTACAGATCATTTACAAATAGGGAGGAAGTAATCATTGTTTAATACGGTGGAAGTAATTTTGCGAGAAAAAGGGCAAGAGCATTGTCTTGGCTCATATTACTTTTGTGTAAAAATCCAAAACTTACTCATAATAACTGGTTTTTCATAGCCATTTTCTTCTTTGGTTAGTTCTTGCACCAGAAATGCCCTCACAGCACTAAGGTATTTTTCCTTTCATGGTTTGTGTTTCTCCTAGACCCATATGATGTAATACATACAATACGAGTGGCCGATCTGTATACGATATACAACCATGAGCCGAAGGCGAGTGATTTTATATCGTATACAGATCAGACACTCATATTACTTATGAAGCATCTAGATTAATTCTCTCAGGTTTTAAAGAAATTTTAACAATAAAAGTCAATAATAACAACAAAATCCAAGTTGAAGTTTATGCAAGTGAACAGAATTTTGCAGATATACAACTCTCTTCATGATTATGATTATCTATTGTATTTCCTTCATGGATTATTAAAGTGCTACTACGACGAAAATCGCTCAAACTTGGATTCAGCTGAAACTTCCTAAAAATACTCTTTAAAGGTCCAATAATCACTGTATGAAGTGTTTTCTCAATATTCAGGACGAAAGTATGATATTTTTACGATAATTTTTTGGAGTCTGTGACGTCATACACTCAACATCGAACATCGCTCCATACATTTCTTTGTAGTTTATGATCGAAATATCAGTAGTAAAGGGAGAAAGAAATACCCAAACACCCCAAAATATAAATTATAGTCACAAGTAATGTGAAATAAGCACATTAGCCACCCTTTGGGCTTCATAGGAATGAAATAACAAATAAGCATAAGCATAAGCATAAAGTATGGAAACTTTTACATTTATTTCCTTATGCTCATGCTTGTGAAATCCAACGTGTAAACTGGGCGTACATAAGATCAAGCATAAGAATTACAATAGTACTATGTTTCTTATGCATATGTTTATGCATGCTTATGTTGAAATGTGAACCGGCCCATAAAAATATCTTTAAAATTATATATATAGTTCAGCTGATCTTCAGTATAATTTGACTCATGCAGAACTCAAAATAAAATAAATGGTTTCATAAATTACATACCTTCCTTTTGGGTATTCCTTGAGTCTTAAATCATTCACTTTCAGCCATATTATCATAAATTAGGTGGAATTTCACTCTGGAATAAATTAAATTTAAACTTTGAGATTTACCGTTATTGTAACCTGATCTTTCTTGGCAGAAATTATGAAATTTTGGGCTTCTTTCGTGAATTTTTCTTTCGTAAATTGCGTATTTTTCATCGTGATCAAGAAAATATATTCCTCTAACTTACCGATACTTCTGGTGGTATTATGTTATCGTGTAGGAGATCATGCTTACGTTGACTCACGATGGCGCCAAAATCAACGATCTTGTCACTACCTTTGAAACAGCCTCAAATACCTTCTTTTGTGAATTCCAAAGTCAATCCAGTGCATTTGAGTGTTCCTGAAGCTTTTTTGATAGCTTATTATGATAGTTGAACAACTTATTCATTTCTGGAGAAGACAAGACAACTGTGAGATCTCGTGGAAGTCGGAGTTACGTTTCGACCATTGAGGACAAACGGCGACTGTGACTATAAAAAAAATATGGCTCGATTTACTGGAATTTGAGCTTCATCGATTCGATGGAGTGTAAAATTTCTTTTGGAAAACAACGAACTTGGTCTTATATCTGATGTGATCGGCGAAGAAGAAGTGGAGCGCCTTCTGTAGCTGCAAGAACACCCATTTTATCTGCCGTTTGTTCTGCTGTACAGACGAAAATCGACCTTTGGCCGAAGAACATTCAAAATAACCGCAGACCGCCATCGACGCTGGCTCAACAAATTATGTTTTTGGGTTCCCTGTGTCTTAAACCGCTGACCAAATGAGGATGTTTGCTAGCTGCACAATCACTTTGCTTTAATTGGTCAACTTCTTGTTAATAAAATCTCCTCTGTGATGCCTGTCTTCGCACTTGTCACTTCTGAAACAGTCTCTAGTTTGCGTCTCATTTCAATTGATGAGTCATTTGTCGTTAAATGTACAGCTAAAATCACTGAAGACCAACAAATCGATTGGATTGGACAACATCAGCGCTCGCCTTCTTAAGGATGCTGCTGACGTAATTGGAAAGCCAGTTACTAATCTACTGAACCTATCCATCAAGCTTCACTCCCTTTCTCTCATCTGGAGAGAATGTGCTAAAGTCACAGCTCTTGAAATTCCGTAATAGAAATGATGCTACTAACTATCGACCAATTTCTATTTTTTCAACTCTGAGTAAAATCCTCGAAAAAGTTGTCCACCTTCAACTCTATGAATACCTAATTACGAGCAATCTGCTCTCCGAAAGTTAATCTATATTGTGCCCTAAAAGCTGGTGTCTATAAGAACGATCTTATATGGTTTGATTCCTATTTGACATCGAGATTTTTACGCACTTCCTGTGGTGTGGAACTCTCAGATCCATTACCATGTAACCTTGGTGTGCCACAAAAAAGTATTCTTTGTCCACTCTTGTTTATCGTCTACTTAAACGATCTACCTGACATTGTGCAGCATACTGAAGTAAAAAGAAGAAATGGAAGTGGGTTTCGTTTGCCAAGCGTTAAAACGAATTGGGAAAAACAAAGGAAATTTTATCGAGCCATTGAAGAATGGAACAATTTAAGTAATCATATCAAGGGCACTAGGACAACGAATGTGGTTGGACTTCTATAGGTTTTTTTTCCTTTCGATTATTTGAATTAAATTAACGTTATACTTGTTTACTTATCTTGCGTCCGTGTTCCTTCGTTCGCTGTTGTAAAGCAGGCGTTTTCATTCCAAAGGTCAAACGGTTTGAATAGCCTATATGAGCGTTACTTCTTTAACGGCCGTTCCGTACTTGACTCTGTTTGTTCTATACCAACAACAACGCGACCGCGCGATGCTCCTTACGTCAGTAATATTCAACCGTCCAGAGTTAATATGGTTAATCAAATCCACCTTAAGTTCCATACAGAGTAAGTAAGAGTAACTTTCCAAAACATGTAATTTTATGTTTTATCAATTTGTATTTTGTCTCATCATTTTTTTCATAACTCAATCTTGTTATATTATTAGCTTTACAGAACCTTCTTGAAAATCACTATAGCAAAGAAACATTCTGTTTAGATATTATGATAAATAAATAAATAGACTAAAATTCCATACAATTGCAAAATTAGTTTGGCACCGCGCGGATGAAAAGGCTCTTCCGTGTTTCGTTCTCGTTTCTTCAAACATTTGTGTCAGAAATGTGAAGGACAATACTGTTCATGTTCTGGTATGTTTTTGTCGAATTTCGTTTATTTTCAATATTTCGATGTGTTTATGCGATGTGTCATGTTTAGCTAAAGCACTTCTGAGGAGCCACGGTACCAAAACCATATACTGAAGCTAGAAAAAACAGCTTCCATTACAGGGGGGGGCAGTTCTCTGGAATAATTTGCTCAATCATACTAGAGGGCAACCAAATCTTAAATTTTTTGTAAGAAACTTAGAATAATTTATTATTAGCATTATAAAGCTATTTTTAGTAGATTGTAGTAAATTTTGTACATATTATTTGATCTAATTATTTATTATTTGTTATTGTATATACGGCTCTCTGGAAGAGCATTTATTTTTATGAAGAGATTCCGTATTGAAATAAAGGTTATGTATGTATGTATGTATGTATGTATGTATGTATGTATGTATGTATGTATGTATGTATGTATGTATGTATGTATGTATGTATGTATGTATGTATGTATGTATGTATGTATGTATGTATGTATGTATGTATGTATGTATGTATGTATGTATGTATGTATGTATGTATGTATGTATGTATGTATGTATGTATGTATATTTACTGGATATAGCAAAGGAACGATGATGATATGCTTTATTTCAATTTCTGAACAAGAAGATGACAGGGTATGTTCAGGAAAAATTTAGGAAATCTCAATGTAGCTAAAAAACATTGCGTACCATCATGGTTGTCACCTATTTCAGTTTTAGCTTGCAAGAAATTCAAAAATAGTGTAAACCAAAAAGATCTAATGACATTCCGAATTAAAATAAATAAATTTTCTTTATGAATATGCAACGTTAAATCATAGAATTTAAATATTTTACCTGCACAGTAGCCAGCGTGAACATCAAACGATGATTTTTGGAGCTTGTAAACATAGAAGCCATGACATCTTCGTACAAGAATAGTGGTGTTATATTTACAGCAATTGCCATCCCAGTTAAAACACACAGTACGACGAACTACTCCGTCTTGAATACCCGGATGAGAACCAAGCAGCCAGCCGGTGGCCTGGGTTGAACAGTGCATGGAAGGAGTACAAGACTCAGGGATCTATAAAATAAAGTATGACGAGTAAAATGAAAATTAAGAAAGGTGATGGAAGACGATGACGATGATGATGATGACGATGTTGATGAAAATGCTGATTAAGCTAATTAAGCTGCTGCTGATGATCTAAAAAAGTGGAATTGCGATGAAGGTGGTGTTGAAAGATGACGACGATAAGGATAATGATGATGATGAAGAACGTTGGTAGTGTGACGGAGGTAGTAATGGAAGATGACGACGATGATGACGATGGGGATGATGATGATGATGATGCTCAAGAAAGGTGATATTGTGATGAAGAGGTTAATGGAATATGATGACGAGGATAATGATAATAATGATGATCAATGAAGGTGCAGTGTGATGAAATTGGTGATGAAAGATGAAAACGATACTGACAAATTGAAGAATGGAGATTTTAGTTGATATGATCTAATCCTCATCATTTACTATGTAATAACCAATACTAATCTGCGTAGCATTGGAGGGTTGGAGCCAATCACAGCGCGTTTAGCTGTTTAGCCCTCATTCTCAGGCTACTGTAGCCCCTCTTTTGTGTATTTTTCTATTTTCTTTTGAATAAAATAGAATAAACTTGTATGCAAGAAGCAAAAACATGAAAAGGAAGAATAAAAATAACTTCACTTTATCGCCATGTTTGTTTTGTTTTTTCAAGTTCCAAAACTGCTTAGGCCGGTCATTTTGTCCACTCAGCTGGTAATAGCTGTTGACTGGATTCTAAAGTCGCTTTAGACACATATTTACTTACCTGCATAGATTGAGATGTAACAGGATCCTGGAGGCGGAACCACACAGACTCATTCACAGACGTGTCATTGGAAGCTTGATCAGGACTACTAATAACATCGTTCAAGGTTCGTTTGGTAGCAAGTATATGGTGCTTTGCACACATTCTGTGCCATGACACTCCTGGAAAAACGAATCTTTTTATTATGGATTTGCATATGTAGTTATTAATGGAGAATAGACAGAGCTCAAGTGGGAATCAAGAGTGGCATTGGAGTAGTAAACTTGTCTCTTTCACTTCCAATTCCTGGACTCCACAATCACGTGTGAATAAATTTTGGACTCTTTCTTGATCCGAGGGTAAATTCTAATTCAGTCCTTGAGTTAACCGTGCCCTTACTTTAATCAGCCCAGAGGTTGTTTTAGGGTTCAATCTGTAAGTTAGCCATGCCCTGACTTAGATCAGCCCAGAGGCTGTTCTAGGGTTCAATCTGTGAGGTAGTTGGCCCCTTTGATCTGAGGTTGTTTTATGGTAACGGTCGATAAAATATCAGATTTAGTTCAGTTATATTTCTACTATCACACCACATCTGTAATGTGATTGGATAAGAGTAGAGTAGACTATGTTTCTACTATCACACCTGTAATGTGAAACTGATGGAAATCTGATCCATGGATATTCGAGACGATGCATTCCCATTTTGATTGATTGCGGTTTTCGTTCAGCTCGTTTTCCTTGAAGACTGATGTGGTTGTGGTGTTTTGATGGATGACTCCGTCTCGTACCCAGGCCACAAAGGGTTCTGGGTAACCAAATACAGGACACGTCAAAGCGGTTGGGAGTCCCTGAACCACGGTGGGGCCTGGCTGATCAATATCTATGATGGCTGAAAAAACAACCAAGCATGAAATCAATTTATAAATTAAAACTGAATGGACAATAACAAAATGAAGCGTGCAATATTTATCAAGTTCATACTATAAACTAATTGCGATTTTGAGACCGCAATAGCACGAAATATTGACGACTAGTTGGGAGAAAATATATGCCGTATTGGGCGGTGTCGAGAAGCCCAAAACCGTCAATATTTTGTGGTATTGCCGTCTCAAAATCGCAGTTAGTTTTGTATCGCGATTCTAATATTTTTCAATTAAATAAGGATAAAGGAAAAAAATAAAATAAAATAAAGGAAAAAGCCAGAGAAGTGATAATGATTTTCTTCAGATTCTCACTACCTGACAGTCGTCTCTCTAGCAAAGGTTTCTGGAAAATGCTCGTCGTTTTTGAAAACTTTGTATGTTTTCTTTGTTTTCATCAAAATTCCACTTTCATTATGATAAAATGATATAAGTTTTGAGATAATTTTATTGCTTGCACTGTTTGTTTTTATTTTTATACTTAATTCTTTATATCCTAATGCTTTGTAAATTTGCACGCCAAGTGTTCGCTCAAGCAAGATTTACATTTTCGAGAATACAAAACCGAAGTAAGCTTAAGCTTATTCGAAAAAAAGTGGTTATTATAATTTCTTTTAAAAATGTTCTGCGCTCAAATTTATCAGCTTTTCCGAAGGAAACGGCCGAGTTATAAATTGGGCCTCGTTTTTTGCGTTAAGTCACAAATCGCCGACGCGTTCAGAGCGCATGCGTTGATTCTATGTAGTGCGCATGCGTGGTAGTATGCGCCGTATTTTCGCCGTCAATCAAACGCTATGAACCAATCGCGCGCGGTAATTCTGATACGACAATTATATGTAAGACCATATCATGATGATATTATCAGTATGATATTTTATAGCTAGTCATGGAATACCTTTGCTCTCGGAATAAACTTCAACTTCACAGAGTGTCAGTATTCCCATGTGAATCAGCCTGATGTTGACATAGCGGCCAGTCTTTCTCGGTTTACAGTAGAAGGACTTTTTGTTGAGAGTTTCCATGGTATAAATGCCTCCACATCTGTCTCCACCTGTTCAATAAAACGTTACAATACTACCTTGTTATCATCATTTCGATAATCTTTGAGGTAGTGTGAGATTGAGCAGCACGGGTCCAGCAAACGAAAATATATTTGGTGAGGGTAAAATTCCTAAAATACACAACACCTTAGTATAAGTATAAGTTTGTTTAGATTACTACCGAGCTAATGAGGTTGAGATGAGTCATGGCCATCCTTTCCCACTCATCATTTGGAGGAACTCTATATATTTCCAAAACATTGTTCTTCGCCAATCTTCACCCAGCCCTCTCTCAGTTGGCCCACTGCATTCATAACTTGAAATACCCAACCCTCTCCCCCACCGTCTTAAGGGGAAGTCAGTTGGGGTCCTTAAGCTTGTATATAGTTTTACTAGTTTTACCCTTAAATTTTGCTCCGTCATGGCAGTTTTTAAAATTATATCAACTTACCCACTCGTATATCAATGTTTTTCAGTCGTTCTTTTCCTGCATCAGCTCTGTTCACCATAAATATTTCAGACACAGGTTTAATAGAGCCAAGGTCCACGCGCCACCACGGATTGTTCTCATTTGCTGTGTGCGTACAAGAGTTCCCGCCAAAGTCTCCATTTGAATTACCATCAACTGCTCTGTTTGGTGTCCCTCCCCCTTCAGTGGAGGATTGTGAAGTAGGTCTTTGAAGGGCAATATTTTCTATACAAGAAATTAAATGATTATAGGCAAGGCAAGGCAAGGCAAGGCAAGGCAAGGCAAGGCAAGGCAAGGCAAGCGCTAAACTAAGCTGAACTAAAACACAAACATATGCACTTATATGCAAGCGTTTTCTTTTTGTATCAGGGCCCAGTTGTACGAGGGGTGGATAGCGCTTTCATGGATAAATCCTTCTCCAGTGTAGAAATCGAAGCTGTTATCCAATACATTTATTCTCTAGATAGGATTTATCCGTCGGACAGCGCTATTTCGCATATTATCGCACATTCTTACAACCGGGCCAGGCTAATGGGAATACGAGGGAGCTTTGCTTACCGGTAGGATTGCGGTTGACCATTACTTCACATAAAGTTAATTCCTTGCTGGCCCCCGGTAGGTGAACACTGACATACCTCCCTCTTAAACCAGGTGAACATTTAAACGCTGACTTTAACTGACCGGAAAAGGATGGAATGTCTGCGCATTTAGGATTTGAAGCACTACCTTCTCCAAACTGGTCACCTGAAATGAGATTGATGGGATGAGCTCCATAAGTCGATAATACAAGTACAGTAAAAGTTCTCTGGAGGATATTGCACGGTATTGGTAATAATAATAATAATAATAATAATAATAATAATAATAATAATAATAATAATAATAATAGCTCTTATTAACCGAGTGCGAGGTCTGTACCTTAAGTTATGGACCGAGTTTTTTCCACTGCCTTATGGCACAAGCGCGTAGCGCGCGGGCCATAAAAAAGTGGAAAAAACGAGGATCCATATGGTCCATAACTTACGGTACGTACAGAGCAAACGAGGTTAATAAGATATTTATTATATGGCAGGGCATTGAGATTAAAAAGAGGCGAAGTAACAAAAAGTAAATTTAACAGCGCATGTCAAACGAGAACTGCATTGGAAGGACTTCCTGTACATGCCAAAAGTCATGTAGTGTTTGAGTCGCTCAAAAAGAGAAGTTTTAGTTTACTTTGAAAGAATTTAGCAATAGCTTAAAGTTTTATGAAATACTAGTTAACAAAATTGAGGCTTTCTTTTGCAAAACATGTAAATGCAAAGCAAAAAAGGCATCAAAAGAAGACCTCAAGAACTCAACATGAGATTGAGAAGAAAGCCGTCGTACTTCAAACTTCAAGCTATTCACAACCAAGATAAAAAATACTACAGCCTTCCGCTTGTTTTCCAGCCTTTTATTGAGGAAAAACCTGTCTCCAGAAATGAATGCGAAGCTTTAGAAAATTACGGCTGGCTGAACATGGATAGTTTTCGTCAATTTTCGACGTTTTGACTGTTTGAAGCAGGCCGCCATATGCACAATGGCTGAAGTCATGAAGACGGCACACTTTCGACCCAATTAAAAAAGGTACTGCCAACTCTCCTGTCTAAAAATGCATTCAAATTCAAGTGGGGGTGAATTATTACTGAAATATGGAAATACTTCAAGATGGATGAGCCTAGAAAACTGCTTAAAACGTTTACCAAAGAAACTACTGGCTTCTTCACCCGATCGATTCAGATAAGTTCAAACTGGACGTTGTTAGCTCACTGAAATAACAAATTTACGCTAATTCTACTTGTAAACCTATCTTTATTTCATTTACTGAATTAGCCGCTGTTCACCACCCTTTAGTTCGTAGTTTGACTCAGCTTTAGCTTTAGCATAGTTAGTTTTTCTAGTTTTTTTTTAGTAGTACAAAATCGCTCAACTACTGCCGTGTAGAGCCTTGATCGAAAGAGTTTCGCTTGTATGAAAGAGTTGTCGCTTGTTTGATAAGTTTTATATTAAATACCAGTGACTTTCAGTTATCTTTAATTATTTATTGAAGGTTCCTCGACGATTTTCATCGAGAAATATATTTTTTTGATAAAGATTTGAATGTTTTAAAAGATCATAAGTACGTACACTCAGTGAACCATTTCATTTTTCGGTCCGTACCGTAAGTTATGGACCGCAAATTGACCAATCATAGCGCGTGAAATTACCTTGCCATATAATAAACATATATATAAAATACTTATAATAAATTAAGATATAACTATAAAAAACTAACGAAGAAAAGATATATATGTATATATAAATATAATATGTATGAGGAAAATAAACTATAATAGAAAACTATGTTAAAATTGATAAAAATTACCTATTGTAAGCTGTGTTAAAAATATATGTCTTGAGCTGTTTTTTAAAAACGCCAAGTGATCTAATTTCCCGAATATTCATAGGAAGGCTGTTCCACAATGTGGGGGCAGCAGCATAAAAAGAACGAGCCCCTAACGTAGAAAGCATACGCCCCTTGGGACGGTCTAAAAATAATGAATCATTCGTTCTGAGAGAATAAACAGAACAGGACTTAATAGACACTAAATTACTAATATAGCTAGGCGAGACATTATATTATAAAGCCTTAAAAGTAATAATTAAAATGTTAAAATAGATGCGGTAAAAAACAGGTAGCCAGTGAAGGTTATATAGAGCGGGTGTAATATGTTCATACTTTCTAGTGTTCGTAATTAATCTGGCAGCAGTGTTTTGTACGCGTTGTAGCTTAGTGATCTGATATTTAGGAAGGCCATACAGCAAGCTATTACAATAATCTAGTCTAGACGTAATGAAAGCATGGACTAATGTTTTAAGGCAATCCTGAGAAAGGTATTTTGAAATCCGGCGAATATTGTGAATATGATAGAAAGCAGCCTTACAAACTTGATTTATAAGAGCATCCATACTAATTGAATTGTCAAAAATAGTTCCCAAGTTCCTAAATTTAACAGAAGGATCAATCGTATGATCACCTACATGAAGTACTGACGGATTTAATTTATTTAATTGTTGAAGAGTTCCAATTACTAGAAATTAAGTTTTATCATCATTTAGTAAGAGTCTGCCTTTAATCAGCCAGTTCCTTATATCTTTAATACATTCCTCCATTTCGCGAATGGCCTCATCCTGCGCGTTAGCATCATCAGGCTTAAAACTCACGTATAGCTGAGTATCATCGACATAACAATGGGCCTTTTGGAGAAGACGTTCAATAAGCTTGAACAGCGTAGAAGTGTACATAACAAATAGTAGAGAACCCAAACAGGAACCTTGTGGTACCCCACAGTTGAGATGGCATTGCTTGGACAGAGATCCATCAATACAGACTTGTTGGCATTGATTAGAGAGATATGAACGGAACCAGTCAAGTGTAACGCCGCGCATTCCAATGTCCTTCTCAAGCCTCTCCAACAGAATGTCGTGGTTGACGGTGTCGAAGGCCGCACTGAGATCGAGCAGCACCATAAGTGTGACATGCTGAGAGTTTATGTTCAAAGGAACTTCGTTCATCACTTTCAGCAACGCTGTTTCCGTACTGTGGTGTTGGCGGTACGAAGACTGAAGTTCAGGATATAACGAGTTCATTGAGCTGCGTCTTCTTGTGATTGGTTACTCTATGACAATACGTTTGCCGAGGCATGACGTCGAAGTTCGGCGAATATGATACGAAGACTCCCGGCGTGACCTCGGGTCGGTTGCCGAAGGAAATCCGTTGAACTGGTGTACAGTGAGCTCCCAGTACGGGTCAGAACAAGCGAGGTAGTATGTGAATACAGGCAAATTTCATGGCTTAAAGACGCGAACATTAATCTCTAATGCGACTTTCTCGGTTCTATAGGAATGTGAGAGAAGGGTTATGACTAAAATTTGGCGCTGGAAAGAAAATTCGAAGACGTACGAGGTTTCAAAGACCCGTGATTGTTCGCTTTTGGGACTCGAGTT